>NC_135167.1:40435029-40532529 GCF_041146795.1 Maylandia zebra
CCAAAGAAAAAGTGGAAAACAGTTAAACATGAGAGGTTTAGGACAAAGTTTGTGTTTTTTCCATTGATTAAGCTTCCAGCCAAGAGTGATACCATATATGCCCCATAGCTGCAGAAAAGGCTAACATTGTTATCTTTTTACAAAAAAAAAGAAGACTTCACTGAGGAGCTGCGAACCAGCAACAGTTAAAGCACTCTATCACTGCGAGGCTCCACAGACAGACTGTGATCTGCTCACTGCTTTAAAATAAATTCAAAAAGCAGTGCAACCTGTTCATAATCAGAATATCATCAAGAAGCCTTCAGCTGAGTCCAACATCATGCACTCAAAGGTTCATGATGAAACGCGTGCTGTTAATCATCAGAGCTTTCTGTGTGTCTGCAGCTGGTATGGTCGAGCTCACTGCTTCTCTTTTTGACACGTGACTTTTTTACTTCAGTTTGAGATTTCTAACATTGTGTCTGATGAAACCGTACAGCTAGAAAAACATGGAGTCTGGCCTCACACACATTACACATATGCTGTACTGTTTGATTTCAGTCGTTTTTTCTACATTTCTTGGCTGTTTCATAAAATATTTTTAATAACATTTAAATTTCTTTGTATTATTGTGAGTTTAAGGACAGAATATTATGAACTTCATGCTCTTAACATTTAATCAAATCAGAATCAGGTTACGTTCATTGTCGAGTGTCTTCATTCGCCTTACAGACAGGTCTGAACACAGCAAACATGAGAACCACATTTTTTGAGGTTTATTGTGTTTGTTGTTTCTTTGACATCACCTGAAAGGCTTTTCTTTGATGAGATACACTGATGAAGCTTCCCCTTATTCAGACGGAGGTTCTTGGTCAGCCTGAGAGCGAGAATGACGGTAACCCTGAGTAAGAAGCACGAGACTTATCAACACTAAAACAAGCAGAAATTATTTAGTTAAATTATTATTTAGAAACAACAAAAACAGGACAGTTAAAAGTTTTAACTCCAGTAAATCGATGTTTCAGCACATCATTTTTTCTCTCCTTATGTTTTTGGATTTGGTCGTCTCTGCGTCAACACGACGTCTCTGTGGTGCATTTCAGAGGAGCTAACAGTGAAACTCAAACCTGTGAGTTCCTCCTCACCCAGGCTGCACGACATGTTTCAGTTACAATGAACTTATTGAAAAATCAAAGGAAGTGAAACACTGACCACAGAGACATTAAACCCACCACCTCAGTGTGTCAGCCAGTGTCTTCATCAGCATTGCTGACCACACGTTTAAAGAAGTCATTCAGTCGGCTCATTAAAACGTAAGGATGGCAGTTTGGGACAAAAACAGTCTGTGAGGGCTCCTGTTCCTGCTGGCAGGTAAGACTGACTGTGATGATGATGATCATTTGATTTGCTTCTCAAACTTTGGTTTGGAATAATTTTGGCCAAAAAGCTTCTGTTTTCCCATCAAACTGTTATTAATGAACAGATTTGATTGAGTTAAATGAGTTTTTTAATCTCTTGAATGTTTCAGATGGATCAAAAATTCTCTCTCAAGAAAATCTGAACAGTAAAGAAGTTTGAATGGTTGTGTCTGATGTTGATCTGATGACATTACCTTTGCATTCTGCATCAAAAAGTCTGAACTTTTCAAAGATCTTGTTGTTTGAACTGAAACTTTGTTTTAGTGCTTCACACCGCAGTCTGTATTTACTGACGATCCCTGGCTGCCCCAGTCTGCATGGCAAATATCCTTCGGCAAGATACTAACCCTAAGTTGCCTCTGATGCAGCCATCGGTGTATGAAAGCACTGACAAGCATAGAAAGCAGTGTTTGTGTGAATGGGTGAATGTGGCATGTTGTATAAAGCGCTATAGAAGAGTCAGTCCCTTTACCGTCCATCACTAAACTGAGTCACTGCGTTCTAATCGCTGTTTGCTCGTCTTTAGGTGCTGTGGGTCAAACTGTGATCTATCCTCTCTGGTCTACTTGTGCTGTCAGAGGATCCACTGCCACGCTCCCCTGCACCTTCACACTGACTTTCAATGAGAGTGAAGTTTCACGAGAGGCCATCAGAGTCCGCTGGTATCAGAGCCGGTGGTATCAACTCTGTCAGCTCACCAAACCATTTGGGTACGACAGTGATTCAAAAAACAACACACAACATAATTTTGCTAAATGCCCAAAGTAGCCAAGGGCATCTGGTGAGCTTTTTGCAGCATCAGCTACTACCAGATTTAAAGTGTGGGCACCACATGGGACCAAAAAAGCTCTTGAGTTTAGCTGAAGCAACCTTGCCTGAACACCTTTATTTTTTCCCTTCATGTTGGCCCCATTGTCATAGGACTGTCCTCTGCAGTCTTCAAAAGGAATGTTAAGCTCCTCTATCCGTTTTAGGATGAGAGTTGACAAATGATCTCCTGTTGATTCCTCTGCAACAATGACAGAGAGCTGTTCCTTATGACTCAGATCAGGTGTGCAATCTAAAATGATGGAGAAATACTTTGATGTTTTGATATCTTCCACAATGCATTTTATTATTCTTGAACTGATGGTGTCAATCAGTTCATTTTGGATTGTTTTTCCCAGATAACGTATGTGACTGCCAGCTCCACTTTCTACTCTACTGACATGCTGCTTCATCACTGGATCAAATTTGGCCATAAGCTCCACTTCTTTCAGAAAATTGCCATTGTCTGGTTTATTTAATGTGTCTGTGGACCCCCTGAAAGCCATGTTTCTTTCAGCTAAGGACTGAATTATTGCCACCAAACGATGTAGAACTTCACGCCACCTTTTTCTCTCAGCCTCAGCAAGTGCCATCTCTTGTTTATCTATTGTGAGTCCTTTCGCAAAACGGACCTCCAAGTCCTTCCATGTTGCCATGTGAGCATTATGCTCCTGGCTATCCTCATGGACCTTGAGCAAGTGGCTTGCATTTTTCCAGTCCTTCAGACCTTCCCTACTCAGTTTGTAATCTCTCTTGGAAAACATTTTGCAGCAGAAGCAGTGCAAGCTATCCTCTTTTTTCGAATACATAAGCCAGGTTCTTCTCACCTTTTCCCCATTGATTAAGAGTCTGTTAAAATAATCATGCTGACACCTTCGCCCGTCTTTCTGTTTCGGGAATGTGAAGTCACTATCAATTACAAATGGACCTCTGTGAACTAACTCTGTTCGTACCTTTTCAGTTAAAGCAGAAGGCCAGTCAGCAGGGTCTATTGGTGCAGCAGGAAGACCGCTTGATGCTGCTGCATCATGGCTGGGTTGTGCTGCTGGTGCTGCTGATGCTGCATCACTGGTGGGTTGTGCTGCTGAAGTGGAGGCAGCAGCGGTAGATGTGGTAGATGGCCCAGGGGTGGGATTTAGAAACTTCAACAGTGCATCTGAAGAGAGGAGTATGTGACACCACTGAGTATTAAAGTCTAATAATAAAAACATATGATTCCAGGAATAAAATGAAATGATATAATATAAATGAAAAACCAAAGAGATATATGTATGATGTTAACTGATATGCAAATTAGATTAGATTCAATTTATTGTCATCGTTACAGTGAAATGCTGAATAGCAGAATGCAAAGTAACAGTATAATATCATATGAGAATGTTATGTTATGATTATCTTTGACCGAATCACAGCAGTGCTCATATTAAAAAACAGCATTCCCTCTCATGTGATATTGCTTAATTAACATTAATGATGTGCACTTTAACAACTAGGCTTACAACTATAATATATACAGGGGTGGAAAAGTGACTATTACCTGCAGGGTAAACGTTAGCTAACCAGAAGGCAATAACAATGTAAACAAAAAACACCTGCTTAAAAGATGAATACAAATGAGGAATGGTGGGAAAGGTGGGAGTACTGTAATTACCTAACGTTACATTATTATTTTCCATAACAATTTAGCCCCCTCCACAATATTAACTGACGTTAAAACAGTTAACTAGCTATTTATTGATTAGCAATTAGCGAATCATGTAACATTAGCTTAATGCTAAAAATTTAGGTTACTATCACATTCAAATAATTTCATGTAGGCTAACGTACCTCTGTCTTTTTCTCGTTTCTCCTCCTCTTCTTCTCTCTTTTTTCTTCCCTGGCCACCTGACAGTTTTGTGTCCAAAAGGAACCATGATACGGGAGGGAGGGGGCGCATTGTACGGGGAGGGGGGGCGTAATGTTGTAACAAATAATGTTTCTATTAACTAAGCTTTACTTTGCATTTTAATTAACGTGGGATTATTTTTTGTATTTAGAAATAATAGTACCAACTTTTTTTTTTTTCAACATTTATGGCACTGGCGTGGCGCCCCCTGATGGACGGCGCCCTTAGCATTTGCCTATACGGCCTATGCCACGGGCCGGCCCTGCATTGAGGAGCCCTGTACAACACGTCTTCACATGGCTACCAGACACGCCCCCCGTCATTTTGTTATTATTCAATTCAGAACTGCCCAGACCAGACACAGTGACGTTTCACCAGAATCCCTTTGATCTCTGGTCTTCTTTATGACATCAGCACACGAAAACCTATAAATAGGGGAGAGGTTCTCACTCTTGGCAGTCTTTCAAAGAGAGTGGAAGAATTCACTAGGCAGGAAACTACTGGAAACTTGCGTTTCTGACACAGTTGACGGTATTTTAAAAAAATCTTTTAGTTGGTACAGAGATTTAGCATCAACTTCAATTTGAAATATGAGTCTGTCAAATCCTGTTGTATGCAACATGAGAGCCGAGAACGAAAAACTTAAACAGCAAATCAAAGAGCTGAAAAATGAGAATAAAACTCTCAAACAACAAAACTCTACCATACGTGACCTTAAAGTCGAGAACGCCGACCTTAAGGAGCAAAAAAGAGAGCTCATGAATGAGAACAAGATTCTCCAAAAAAACATTGAAGTTCTCTTCAAACGAAGTGGGTTCTCTAAAAACAAGAGGAAAAGAGACCTGCAACTAGAGAATGAAACAATTCACTTCAAAATTCAAGAGCTGGAATATTGGAACCAAATTCTAAAGGATTTAAACAGCTCCAAAACCAAAGAGATCCAGCAACAGAAAGAGGTGATGCAGGAAATGGAGGCAGAAATCAGAGAGTTGCAAAGCAGCAAGACAGGCTTGGTTATAAAAGTGGGAGGCATGGAAAAGGACAACCAGTCTTTAAGAGAGGAAAATGATGTGACGGTAAAACGCATGTGTGAGCTGAAAAGGGACTTTGAAAAGGAAAAAGATGACATGCAACAGGAAATACAGGCTGTTAAAACTGAGCTCCATCAGGCAAACACAGCCTTTAAAGAGTTACAAGAGAGTGAAGAAAGAAAAAGGATCATGAATGAGGAAAACAAAACAACGGACAGTGAACAGCTCAGACAGACCCTGGAACGCCAATGCTTTGCACATGAAATTGACATATTGAGGCGGCATAACGAACTTCTTGAACAGGACCTCCAGGAGCTTTCCAAAAGGAGTGGTGATTCTCAAAAAGAACTGAAACCACACGATGAGGGTGCGAAAGGAGAATCACGGATCTTCAAAGCCACTGAGAAAGACTCCCAACATGATGTTAACGTGACCAACAGAGAAAAGGAGTTGTTGTGCCATGAATTTGAGGAAATGCAAAGAGAGCTTGAAGAGGTCAAGAAAAATCTGTATGATTCACAGGAAGCCTTGACAACAGAAGACATGGCGTTGCAAACCCAAGCTCAGACTCCCAAAGTTTCACAGGAAGAACATAACAATCTGATAAACAACTACGATGTCCAAGTTGACATACTCAAACAACAAAATAAGGCCTTAGAAAATAAGGTTAGTGACCTTACCAAAAAGATGTGGAATGGACGGGAAGCGATGAGACAAATGGAAAAGAACTTTCAAGAACAAAGGAAGCTACTCGAAAATCTCCGAGGAGAATTCGAGGAAATTTAGCACAACTACGACTTTGGCCCTCCCTATTAAAGCTGGTTAACGCAGGTTCAATAGGGCTATAACTTAGACAATGGAAGTTCATTTGATTTAATTGGCCCAAAATGAGTGACTGCACCCAGACACTCAGTAGCAAAAAAATTACAGAGATTCAAGAGAGAAAACTGTTTCTGCATAGACTCCTATAGTACTGCAAGTCGTGTCATCGCTTGGTGTCCTGCATAGAGTGCAGGTTTAAGGTATCTACGTATCTTTCAGAATTAGAAGCTATGCTGCGTCAGGGGTTATAACAGCTGTGCCCCCCCCCCAACCGGTCGAGGCAGATGGCCGCCCCTCACTGAGCCTGGTTCTGCCGAAAGTTTCTTCCTGTTAAAAGGGAGTTTTTCTTTCCCACCGTCACCAAGTCTAAGGAGCTTGGAGAAAAGCGCCTGGACTTCTTTAACTTAAAGAAGTCCAGGCGCTTTTCTTTCCAAGCTCCTTAGACTACTATGGCCTTGATGACTGATAACCTTCACAGACACTGTCATCAAGGGTTTGCTCACAGGGGATCATCTGATTGTTGGGGGGTTTTCTCTCTTATATTGTATGGTCTTTACCTTACAATATAAACAGCCGAGAAGCGGCTATTTTTGCCATCCGGTGCTTTAGAAATACATCTTAGCTGAACTGAACTCCATAACATCTGGACCGAAATGCCTACACACAACGGTAGGCATTTCAATCAAGAGCTCTGTCCAAAACGTTCAATGACAAGCATCAGCACCAGGATTGTTTTTTAGCTCACCAACAGTTTTTTATTGTAACTGCAACTTTGTAAGACTGGGTTGGGAGATGTTCTTGTGGTGAGCTTTTATTCACATAATTGGTTTCTTTAATAGTGAAATAAAATAAATTTGTATAACTGGAAACAGCGTTCTCATGTGTGATTATCACATTGTATTCTTTAAACCATGTAACAGAATATATAATATATATAATTTACTCATAGTCATATTAATGTCTAATGTGATTGAGTTTCCTCATCTCTACTTATGTGCTGATGTGTTCACCGAGGCCATTGTATGGTCCATTTTGGCTGCATTTCCATGTTTTAAACATGAAATTTGCTTATTTAAAGGGTGTCTCATGTATCTCTTATGCAGAAATATGTGTTGCCTAGCTGGACAAATGTAGCACAGGTCTACTATTATTGGCCTAATGTATTTTAACAATCATTTCAGCATCCAGATAATCTCTTTCATACTCCCTTAGATGAATTTAGCCTGGTTGTCATGAAATAGG
This sequence comes from Maylandia zebra, assembly GCF_041146795.1. Taxonomy (NCBI): domain Eukaryota; kingdom Metazoa; phylum Chordata; class Actinopteri; order Cichliformes; family Cichlidae; genus Maylandia; species Maylandia zebra. The sequence continues at coordinate 40,442,214 of NC_135167.1, forward strand.
CATTTGAAACAATAACTACCAGTATCTTCGAATGTGTGTGATTGCACTAATCCTACACATTCTTTGCAAGACAACTGGGTGCTTTTATGTAAAGAATGATCTGAGAACACTGAGGCTAATGAAGTAACAAGAGAAACATAGTAAGTAGTCTTTCAGTTTGCATCATCAATTTTGATTATTGTTCATTTTCATTTACCATGTCAACATGTTTTAGAGCAACGTTTTCTGATTTTGAGCTCTTTTAGGTGTAAGTCATCGTCAGTGATTACCCTAAGCCCAAAGCAACACCAAACATGGGCAACCAAAATGCATCATTTTGTTAGCATGTAATTGTTCTCCCAATTCTTAGAAATCAGGAAACAACAAAAATAACAATTTTAACTTACAGACATGAAACACTCCCCCACCCTGGAAAAAAGTCCATTTTGCCTTTTACAAAAATATAAGGTTAGTGTAATGTTAGATTTTGCATTACTACCTATGACTGAGACCTCAAAGGTAATTCCTCGACTGCTTCAGTAACAGCCTGGTTGATTTTAACAAGTTAAGTAAATTTGCGGTCAATTTAGACTCAATTCAAAATCTCCTACTTGGGACGAACACTAAATGTAAATAGCTGACTTTCTAAATAAACCTATCCATCTTTGCAAGGTCAATTTTTGCTTTCATTAAATTCCAAATGTTTAGCCATAATTAGCTTAGCTGTCCTACTCTTGTTACTGCTCTTTCCTACTGCTGTTACAATCAAATGAACATCTCTGCAAAGATAAATTAGCTGAGACCTTAGGTTGATGGTAGTTACTAGCAAACACAGAAACGTACATACACTATATAGTACAGTTCTATGATACATCACCAAATAGAACAATTTGTGGCAATGCAGACAAGCAGAGAAACAGTTTAATTCGTTGAATTTGTTCACTTGATCGGAGGTGTGTTTCCTGCAGATATACAACATCGGATCTCAATGATTTTAAATGAGTAAAAACCCTTGTGCGTTTAACCGGATTATTTATACCTTTAACATTCCAGCTTATAAAACGAAGAGCAGATGACTTTGCGAGCTTGCCATTCAGGTACCAAAATGCAGGTGCAGAAAAAATATGTCCCAACCTCTGGAACCCCCCCCCCCCCCCCGCCCCAAAAGAAAGAGGGGGAGAGGAAAAAAAAAAGGGGAAAAAATAAATAAATAAAACGAGCCTCAAAACCCCATGCTGATCTACTATTATCCCTGAGATCGCAACCCTCCAGGCTAGGATAGCACAGTGACTAAACGTACTGTTAACCGGTGATAGATGGACAAGCAGACTAACAATTCTAAGGAACAGTAGAAGTGGTTCTCTACAAGAACCGCTCAGTGTTTGTTTTGACTCTCCCTCTCAGGTCAATCTTTCAGAACAAACTTCAGTTATTACTTCCTTCGTTGTTCTCTTGCACCCATTCCTACTTCCTAATGTTGTAGAGTTTTAACCCTCAAAGTGTCTTGAGCTGACTGTTGCTGTGATCTGATGCTATAAAAATAAAGTGGAAAATAAAATGGACTTTTCACTGATAAATCATGGCCGAACACACTTGTAAAATATACTTTCAAACATTTCAACAATATTTTTTATTGAAAATTAAACTGTTCTTCTTGTTTCTGCTCAGGAAATCTTGTTAGCAGGTCAGCAGCAGAGAGCTGAAGATGTCTGGCAGCTCAGGTGAGTCACAGTATTGCGCAGGTATAAAACACTCAGTGCAGTGCTTCTTCTTTTACATTTGTTTGCTAACTTATTTAACTAAAACTCTGATTTATAAACTCCTTTGTTGGAAATCCAGAGCTGCAGTGTTTCTCCCTGCAGGCTGGAGCTGTGTCTCCCCCTTCTGGCAGTGAGAGTAATTACACAAACACTGTCGGTGCTGAGGATGAGAAAAAGCCTCAGCAACGGTCACAGATGGCTTTCTCTGTCAGACCGTCATGCTTCCTCTGAACACCGAGTCTCTTTTTATCTGAATCATCACAAAGTTTTCTCTGTTTGCATCACTTGTCATGATTTGGAGTTTGAGCCTGTTTATCAGCACCGACCTGTCTGCTGCTGTCTTCTTCTTCTGTTGCAGCCTCCAGACGTCACTGAGGACCAACGAAGAAGAATGAGGCCAACGCCACTATCACCTGTAATATACCTGCTGCTGTCTCTTTTTATCGTAATCATCACAAACTGTTTTTCTTCACATTTGCTCTGTTCTCCTTGTTCTTTCAAAATAAATGAACACTCCTGCCACCATCAAAATAATAAAACTTAATTTAAAGGTTCTCCCCACAACCTTGTGTGTTCTGTAACTCCTCAGTAAGTCCGGTGAAAATGAGCCCTGTCTGCTCCTTTCTGATTCAAAACTCTCACTGTGCCTCTTTAGTAAATCCCAACTGTAGCTTTTTAACACTAAAAGTTGACTTTGCACCTGCTGCAAAGCGTTAGGAAATCTGGCCATATTCCAACTCGCATGAAGAAGTGAAATTTTCCATCCATCTGCAGTCTAAGCAGCAGGGAGAGCAGGGTGATCAGCCAAGCAAAGAGCCAGATCTCTCCAGCGTGTCCTGGCTCTGCCCTGGAGCCTCCTCCCTGTAGGACATCCCTAGAAGACGTCAGTTAAGCGACCAGGATGCCAGTGATAGAGACAAATGACAGAGCTCCTCCTGTCTCTAAGACAAAGACCAGCGACGCTCCAACCACAGCTCATTTCATCTCACCCCGTGGAGATTTGCTCCGTCACTGTCACAACTACTACAATGACCTCACCTGCAGTGATGGGTGAGTCCTTCTCCTCTTCCCCGGATTCGATTCGATGTTCTCTGTGGAAGGCGTGGCAGTGGGAGTGGCCACTACCTCCTCTCAAATCAAGTTACAGTTTGCTAGAATCATTTCAGGGCCAGCTAAAAGTCTTGCTTCATGTCCTGTCCAAACTCCTACTGAATTTTCCTCTCAGCCGCTGCCTGGGCCACACTGGTCCATGTTGAGGCTGCAGCTCATGCTTCCACCATGTGGAAGAGGCCTCTGCAAGACCCTCCCGGGACATATATGTTTAGAAACGCCAGGTCTGTTGGGTACCAAGCACCTGATTCAAGTCACCACCAAGTGCTGATCAGCTGAGCTTCTCTCTCTTCACCCGTGTGTCCAAGAAACTGCAGATCTGATGGTATGATGACAAAATCAACCACTGACCTGTAACTGAGAGTCCCGTTCAACACCATCACTCACTGAATCACACACGCTCTCTTTCTAAGGAGTGCTGGAACATCACATTTTCTCTCTGCACTCATGTTAAAGTCAACTTTAACACTTAACACCTGTTAATGTCGGTGTAAACCTGCCTCCACTGGTTTACACCGACCTCAGCAGCCATTTCCTGCTTCTAATCTCTGCTCTAAATCAGATTCCATAACAAAGTGGTTGAGTCGCAGTGTTGTGATTAAGTCTGCACTGTGTACTGTTTCAGCTGTCGTCACATGCAAAGTGCCCACTCAGAGAGAAGGTTATAACCTACATGTGGCTGACGCTTCCTGTTGGTGACCCATATTTGTCAGTAAACAGCTAACCACAGGAAGCTGCAGGCTGAATATTGCTCCATTACTTTATTACCTGCTGTCACAGAGCAGATATATTGACTGGACCCTTGATTAGCGATGCCCTGCTAGTATTGGCTTGGACCCTTTTTGCATTCAGAGCTCTCTTAGTCCTGAGATTCAGTAAGATGCTGGAAACGTTCCTCAGAGACGTTAGTCCATAAGGACAGATGGTGTCATGAAATCAATATCCTTAGTATCCTTATTTTCCTATTATATTGTTTTATGTACTGAAGGCTTGTAGAGCAAGGCCACTTTTGACTTTTGCTCAGCACAGGCATATTAATAGATAAGACACAGAAAAGAGGAACTTTGCCAAATAAGCAATGTTTGAACCTGTGTGACGTGTAAAGTACCAAAATAAAACCTATATGAGGCACAGTTTATGATTCTAATGTTAGAGATCCTGCAACTGGCGTTTGGGCTGTGCAGGGGTCTCTCTTCCGGAAGATGATTGAATAAAAAGAAATATAAATGTTTTAACACACTATGAGTCGGTTTTCTCTGTTCTATCATGGGGACAAAAGAATCGGGGTTAATAATAGCATCACACAAAGGCTGCAGGTCGCTGATGTGAATCTTCTGCTCCACCATATTTCAAAAGTGCTCTACTGGGCTGAAATCTGAATCCAGCTCTCAGTTACTTGTCCAACAAGTAACCAGTTTGAGATGTTTGTAGCTTTGTGACATGTTACATGCCTAAAACTGTTGAAAGGTTTTAGGCAGGTGAGAAAAAACGCTGTAAAGAAAAAATGCTTTCAGAAATGGAAGTGCTAATCATTTATTATTATCAATCAGCAAAATGCAGTGAATGAACAAAAGAGAAATCACATCAATATCTGGTGGGACCAGCCTTTGCCTTCTTCTAGGTCCAATTGCACACAGTTTTTGAAGGAGCTCGGCTGGTAGGTTGTTCCAAACATCCCGGAGAACTAAGCACAGATCATCTGTGGATGAAGGCTTCCTCACATCCTTCTGTCTCCTCCCTGAGTAAATGTGGTTATCCCGGCTGGACGTTTGTCAAAGCTGGGAAGGCGCCTAAAGAAAGCTCCAGCCGATCCAGGAGAGAAGGACAACTGCTGCCAAAGCAAAAACCTGTAGTGATCCCGTACGTGTCAGGAGTATCGGAGCAGCTGAGATGCATTTGTTCTAAACACCGGGTCTCTGTGGCTTTTAAACCCCAAAACACGCTGCACCAAAAACTGGTCCACCCCAAGGATCGGGTCCCCGACACAAACAGAGTAACATAGTGTACGCTGTTAAGTGCAGGAGGATTGGCAGGATTTATACATCGGGGAAACCAAACAACCTCTGGCTACAACACAGAAGAGCCACCTCGTCAGGCCAGGACTCTGCAGTCTGTTTACACCTACAGGCCAGTGGATGCTCTTTCAATGATGAGGATGTAACATCCTGGACAGGGAGGAGCGCTGGTTTGAGGGCGGAGTCAAAGAGGCCATTTACGTGAAAAGGGAAAGACCATCTCTGAATGGAGGAGGGGCCTAAGGGTACATCTGTCACCATCTTACAATGCTGTGATTGCAGCCATTCCCTAACTCTCTGTGAATGGGACTCATGGCTCAACTTTTATATTTCTGAAAGCTTTCTTTGTTTGCAGCATTCTTCACACCTGCCTAAAACTTTTGCACAGAGTACTCAAGGAGGCTGTGATGTTTGAATAATGCTCAGATGGTACTGATGAGCCCAAAGTGTAGCGTGAAAATGTCGAGACTCATCAGACCAGACGACATTTTCCAGGAGTCTGCTGTCCAACTGTGGCGAAGCTGTGTGAACTGTCGCCTCAGTTTCCTGTTTTTATCTGTGTTCAGAGATGCGTCTGCAAAGTGTGCAGGCGGCAGTTTAAGATACTGTTTCCTTCTCGTGAAGGAGACCAAGCATTCCTTCAGTACCCCAAAGCATTTCACCCAGAGAACTGTCACTCACTGGGTGTTTTCTATTTTAGTGATCATTGAGTACATATACAGCACTATGGAAAGTGTAAAGTAACCACACATTTCTTTATAGTTTGCTTCCAGGGAGCCAGAGTTTCTTAATAGTTCTCCAGGATCCACAAAGGTTTTTCTGTGTCGCCTAAACATCATTTGTTCTCAGCTGAACTCTTCGACTATTTCTTCAATTAAATCTACAACAAATAGCAAAAATAATCACCAATAAGTTGATTCCTAAAGAGCTATGAGCAGACTACCTGAGATATTTCAGCACCAACAGAAACACAGAGCTGAAGTCGTTAAGATTTTCACTGGAGGTGATCCGATTGGACAGAAATTAGAAATGAGGAGATGAGAGGGACAGCTGAGCGGTTTGGAGACCAACTTAGAGACACGAGGCTGAGGTGTTATTGAGGATTTCCTAACCTAAGATTAGACAGGACAAGAGAGGATCCTGAAGTTTGGGAGGATTTAGTCACGTCACACCTAATAACAAACAATACGTTCTGCACTAACCTGTGAATCATTCATGTAAATAAAGGCACTTAGCTCAGGGGCGTTTACCATAAACACCACTTCCTCCTCTTAGTAGGTGAGAGGCCACCTCCTGCAGCTGTAAAAACCACAGCTGGCCACTTGTCTCGATCTGTTTTCCACTCATACCTGTGAAGTAAGAAGGCTGCTAGTCATTGCTTTGACATCTTCCCTCCAACCTTTACTTTTCTACCATGCGGTCTATAAATAGAAACATCAAAACAGTTTCCTGTAGAACACAGGTGTCCAACTCCAGGCCTCGAGGGCCGGTGTCCTGCAGGTTTTAGACGTGTCCTTGATCCATCACAGCTGATTTAAATGGCTACATTACCTCCTCAACATGTCTTGAACTTGAGTTCTTGAACTAACCATGTGATTCAGGCGTGTTGACCCAGGCTGAGATCTGAAACCTGCAGGACACCGGCCCTTGAGGCCTGGAGTTCGACACCCCTGCTGTAGAAGATTCCTGGTTAGCTAACATCTGTAACACGACGCACTCCAAAAACAAAAAGCAGACAAACATACAGGTCTGCTGTGGTGTGTGAGAGGGCACAACAACGGCTTCTGTGCTGAGACCAGTTCTGTTTACATTACATTTACATTTCATCTGTCTGTGAATCACCACGTCTGCGAATCCCTGTCACCCTGAGGCGAGTGTTGCTCTGTTTAACTATATAAATGTCGAATACTGAAATTGATTTAAATGTGTTTTCTGTCTTCTGAGGTTTGTTATATTTACCCAGGTTCTTTAACAGCACCTAAAATGCTTTTCTTTGTTGAAGGACTCATGAGGCTTCCACATATTTTGGGCGAGGTTTCTTCAGCAGGATGAGAGCACGAGCATGAAGGTAAATGCCAGAAGCATGATAATAATTAGTGACATGAAACAATAAACATGTGAAAGTAAAAGTAAAGCCCTTCTTGTTTCCCCCTCTCTTCAGCTGTTTGCACTTCTAGCAGTGAAGCTCTAACCTGTTGTTTTCTCCTCCCTGTACTTCAACAGTACTGTAACAGTAAAGCTTTGAACAAACAGAGGAAGTGAAACACTGACCACAAAGACAAACCAGCGTCTCAGTCTGTCTGTCAGTGTCTTCATCAGCCCTGCTGCAGACATTCAAACAATAAATCGGCTCCTTATAACGTAAGGATGGCAGTTTGGGACAAAAACACTCTGTGGGGTTTCCTGTTGCTGCTCACAGGTAAGACTCTGACTGTGACACTGATGATGGATTTGATGTTTTTTTTGGTTTTACTTTGAATTATTTTTAGCCAAACCGCTTCTGCTTCTTTTCCTCTTGGTTGAAATCAATCAGACTTCACTGCCTGTTTACCAGCACGACCACCTCTCTGTGGTGCATTTCATAGAGCTACCAGTGAAACTCAAACATTTAAGTTCCTCCTCACCAAAGCTGCACTTCATGACATGTTTCAGTAACAGGTAATGCTCTCAAAAGGTCTCGAAAAAATCAGAGGAAATGAGACACGACCACAAAGCTAAGACGATGTCAGTCAGTGTCTTCATCAGCACTGCTGACCACACGTTTAAAGAAGTCATTCAGTCGGCTCATTAAAATGTAAGGATGGCAGTTTGGGACAAAAACAGGCTGTGGGGGCTCCTGTTCCTGCTGGCAGGTAAGACTCTGACTGTGATGATGATGAAGCTTCTGTTTTCACATCAAACTGTTGTTAAAGAACAAACTCCACTGTGACTGAAGCCTTTTTCGTGATATCTTGATTGTTTCACGCGTATGAAATGTTATCTCTTTCAGAAACAACAGAACGAGAACACAGAATCAAAGTCGTTTGAATCTTTAAATCTGAAGTTGATCTGGGGACACTTTTTGATTGTGTTTGATTCCAGATTCAAAGATCTGATTGTTTGAACTGAATCTTTGTTTTAGAGCTTCACACACAGCAGTCTGTATTTTCTGTCTCTAAACTGAGTCACTGTGTTTGAATCTCAGCTCTGTGTTTGCTCGTCTTTAGGTGCTGTGGGTCAAACTGTGATCTATCCTCTCACGTCTACCTGTGCTGTCAGAGGATCCACTGCCACCCTCCGCTGCACCTTCACACCTCTGAAGACTTTCAGTGATGGTGGGAGAGAAGTTCCACCAGAGCTCATCAGAGTCGTCTGGTATCAGAGCCAGCAGCATCAGCTCTGTCAGCTCAACAAACCATTTGTGTACGACAGTGATTCAAAAAATCACAAACAACGCTTTGAATATCTGGGAGACAAGAAGACAAACTGCACTTTACAGATCAGAGACGTGCAGCAGAGAGATCACGCAACCTTTTGCTTCAGGATGGAAGTCGATCACACAAAAGTACATTTTAATATCAGCAGAGGAGTGACTGTCAGAGTTGTTGGTAAGAACATGTTGTGCCAGCACAAACACCTGCTCTATAAATTATATTAGGAATCTACAGACGCAATTATATTTATGTTGTTAGTGATCTAAAGAACACCTCGCTGACTTTAGTCTGTGTTATAACATCCAGAGATGAATCTGATCTAACAGCGTCATAGAGTCGAACACCAGCAGTAATGAAGAATTTATAATAAATCATCACAAGTTCAACAAACAAAAGTTAAGTATCAGCAGTCCCTACATGAGTGAAACTTCATCTCTTAATAAAAAATATCATTGAATAGAATAGAATTCAACTTTATTGTCATTGCACACGTCACAAGTACAAGGCAACGAAATGCAGTTTGCATCCATCCAGAAATGGATCTGACGATCTTGCTGTCTTTTCACTATTTTCGTGAATGCATGCGTGAGGTTAAAGGTTGGTTCAAGAGTAATTCTCTTGTCCTGAACGAAAAGAAAACGGAGATCGTGGTGTTTGATAGTAAAATCCCCCGCGACCAACTGTGCGCTGCTCTGATGCCTTTTGCTAGCTCTCCTTCTGATTATGCCAGTAATTTGGGCACTACTGGATAGCTCGCTTAAATTTGACAAGCAAGTGTCTGCTGTTGTGAGGTCTAGTTTTAATCAGCTGCGCCTCATTTCTAAGGCTAAGCGCTGTATTCCGCACATTGACCTGGAAAAACGCATTCGTGACTTCCAGGTTGGACTACTGCAACTCTCTTTACATTGGCCTTTCCTCCACCCTTCTCGTTAGATTGCAGACTGTCCAGAATGCGGCGGCACGCCTTTTGACAGGTAGCAGGAAGTTTTCTTCCATCACTCCTGTTCTTGCTGGCTTGCACTGGCTTCCAATTAAATACCGCATTCAATTTAAAATATTACTTTTCACCTACAAAACCATTAATAATTTGGCGCCGAGCTACCTCAATGAGCTTCTCAGGTTACACTCTCCTGTCAGAGCACTTAGATCTGCTACCCAAATTCTTCTGGAGCAACCTCGTTCTCGGCTGAAGTCTTGCAGTGACCGCGCGTTTGCTGTAGCTGCCCCGGTCTTATGCAACAACCTTCCTGTCGCTATCCGGGCGTCTGACTCTATGCCACTGTTTAAATCACGGCTGAAGACTTATTTGTTTAATCTTGCCTTTCCACCTAGTTAACACTTGGTGTGCGTTGGTACATTTTTATCCGTTATGCTTGTGAACTACTTTTATATCTTATGATTGTCAAGGTTTTTATAATTGATACGTGCCAGGTCCTTTCTCTTTTCCCTCCCATCTCCCTTTTCCTATTTTATTTTTGTCAAGCACCTTGGTATACCCTTGGTTTTTTAGTGTGCTTTATAAATAAAGTTTATTATTATTATTATTAAAGTGCTTTAGCCACAATATAGATATATTACAGAAATGGGTCTGTTACAATGAACATGGTATGAAGGTATGTCATGAATATGCTGTGACTATAAGTATGTGCAGGCTGTAGTGAGTATACAAGCTATAAATATGAAAACTATACAGAAATATGAAATATAAACATACAAGTTATAAACAGTGTTAGAATTATAATTATCATATTGTAATGATTGTTTATACAGAATCATACAGTAGTGCAGTTTAGATCAGTGAGATATGTGGATAGTTTCTACAGAGGCTGTATAAAGTGCTAGTGGTTGTGAGTGGTGGTTCAGTCCATGTTATTATTGTGTGTTTGAGGGTCCAGTTGGCCATTTGTTTGTTTTTGTCCATTGTGTGTGTTCAGTTATAGGTGGTTGTGTGCATGTGTGTCCAGTCCACGTGTTAACGTGGGTCAGATGTCAGGAGCAGTGTTGGTCAAGTTACTTGAAAAAATCAGTAACTAATTACTGATTACTTCCCCAAAAAAGTAATCCCGTTACTTTACTGATTACTTATTTTCAAAAATAATTAATTACTTAGTTACTTAGTTACTTTTGCTGCATAATCCGTCATACAAAATGTAATCAAATGGAAAAGTCTCTTTTTAAAACTTGTTTTATTAGTTTTAATCTTTTAACTTTATGCATCAAGCAAACATTTAATTATCTGCAACATTCTCTGACTGGAAGAAATCAGTTTAACATGTAAACCTATTTTCTGCACATTCCAGCACATAAAATAAAATATTTTTGTGTTTACACTCAGTCTTTCAAATAGATGCAAGTAAAACACAGCAGAAAATAAATAAAGTCACAGACTCAGCGGTCCTGTTGCTCTATTTTCATCTGTAAAGCAGGAGTGGGGCAGGCGGAGGTTTACCCTGGTGCAGGTGTGCCGCGGTCAGTGGAAGAATCCGCGAGTTTCTCTGTGAGTTTCCCATTACGTCGTAGCTACTCGGTGCTTGTTTGGAAGTTTAGGGGTTTTTTCGCTGTAAAAAGAAGTTTTCTTCCCACGCACAGCGGACACTAATGTTTTTGTCACTTTTTATGGAATCAAACTCAAAGTAAGGTCAGTACTTCCACGCTTTAAACGCTGCACGCTCATACTCTCTCTGCACTCGATATGTGATCCATTGTTGATCTGCACACAGCTGTTGTCACTAACGTCGCACTCGCTTACGTCACTGTCCTGAGACATTCTCGCAAAAAAATCACGGTTTTAGTAACGCAGTAACGCAGCGTTCCTACAGGAAAGTAACGGTAATCTAATTACCGTTTTTGCAATAGTAATCCCTTACTTTACTCGTTACTTGAAAAAAGTAATCAGATTACAGTAACGCGTAACACGTTACTGCCCATCTCTGGTCAGGAGTCTGACAGCTGTGGGGAAGAAGCTGTTCCGGTACCTGGTGGTCTTAGTCCGGAGGCTCCTGTGGCGCCTCCCAGAGGGCAGGAGGGTGAAGAGTCCATGTGATGGGTGACTGGGGTCTTTGATGATTTTCCCAGCCCTTTTCAGACACCGCTTCCTGTAGATGTCTTTTATGGCAGGAAGTGGTGCTCCGGCGATGCGCTGGGCAGTTTTCACGACCCTCTGCAACGCCTTCCGGTCCGAGGCAGAGCAGTTCCCGTACCAGACTGTTATACAGTTGGTCAGGATGCTCTCGATGGTGCAGCGATAGAAGTTCACCAGGATGTCTGAGGACAGGTGGTTCTTCCTCAGAGTCCTCAGGTAGAAGAGGCGCTGGTGAGCCTTCTTGACCAGCTTGCAGCAGTTGGTCGTCCAGATGAGATCCTCGGAGATGTGGACTCCCAGCCGTCCCCTTAATGTAGATGGTTGGATGTGGGTCAGCATTCCTCCTGTAGTCCACGATGAGCTCCTTGGTCTTCTCAGTGTTAACCAGCAGGTTGTTTGTGTCGCACCACTCAGCCAGATGATCCACCTCCTCCCTGTAGGCGGCCTCATTGTTGTCGTTGATGAGGCCAATCACCGTGGTGTTGTCTGCACACTTAATGATGATGTTGGAACCATCAGCAGGTCTGCAGTCGTGGGTGATCATACATGTGTGCACAGCTCACATGTCAGATGTTAGAATGATTTTAGACTCCTCAAACTTACAACAGACGGCTGGTGTTTAGAATAGAGTCGAATAAATAGTAAAAACATAATTTGATTATTTCTGAAGAAGTCTTACGGAGCTCCACATACAGCATCAGCATCATATTCAAGATGTTTCTGCTCCTGCTCAAAAGGCTCGGATTTCCTCCTGGATGAAATATTTTCATATTAGTTGAAATTCAGAATAATCTGTTAAAATAATAAAGTCTCATCTTAACTTTGATCTCAGACAAACTTGCTCAGGAACAAATAACGCAAACAATAACAGCTGGAAATCGTCTAAGTGACTTGTATCATCTTTAACTTTCACTGAGTGGTGAAAGTCAGTGCGGGGTTTGAAAACTACGTGCTGGGAGTGAAACGCTCTCGCGAGCCTCGACTTCCTGCTCGACAGACAACTGCTGGGACATCTGGGCTGCGAGACCAGCAGGAACAAACATCTCTGAAAATGTTGGAGCAATTTTGCAAATAAGCAGTGTTTTGATAAATCGGTGAGATATTTGAGATTTACATGTGCATATATTGTGTCAAATAAGCATATTTCAAACTTTCTTATAGTTTTAGCCGCTCTCATCTGCCATTGCTGCTTTTTGGGTTTCAGACAAAATGCAGTCTGGGATACTTAGCTGCACCAAGTTCACCCAACTTCATCACGGATGTGCCCTCAATAGAGCCACAAGTCCACAATAAGACGAGTAAACATGAGCACGCCTACTGAGAAACGGCCTCTGAATTGTTGTCTAGCGTTGCGTTAACATGGCATCTGTGCAGATGCTTGCAAAGAGCCAAAGTTGTGTTAGCAGTACACCGCAACCTGGCACGCAGATAACTGAACTGTCGTAATGCGAGTAACAACATGATTGTAACTGTAATGTAATTACTGAAATTAGTGAATTACTGAAAAATGTAACGTGGTCATACACAACACTGGTCCAGAGGGGGACACAATGGGACTGGATGTAAAACTTCATATTCTTCTGAAATCAAATGATCAATTCTGATACATCCTGTATTAAATTAATGAAACTGTTATGAATTCAGCACATTGGACAGCACATGAGTCTTAACACATGGTTTTAGTATTACACCGACACAAGTCTCCTCCATGAAATCTATAAATCTATTGATTTGTTTTGGATTTACAGATTTCCAGCCATTTCCGGTTTGTTTTATCCTTTTTAAGTTGTCTTCAAACAAGAATGCTACAGAAATGTTGTCACACAGTTTACAGTCCCAAATGAAGTTTGTTATTCTCCTTTTAGATTCGACTAAAATGAGAATAATCAGCTCCAGTGACGATAAAAAGTTGAGCAGAGGTGAAACCGTCACACTGCTCTGTGCTTCAGTCTGCACTTTCCACCAGCTGGAGGTCACCTGGTTCAAAGATGGCCACGCCCTCTCAGAGACCGGCCCCTCTCTTGAGCTCGACTTCCTGACGGCGGAGGATTCTGGGAACTACACCTGTGCTCTGAAGGCCAACATGGAGACTCTCTCTGAGCCGTACAGCCTGCAGGTGACGGGAGAGACAGGTTGGTGTGATCAGTTTCCTTTCTCCTCTGTCAAACAGCTGTGTGATGTTAAACCGATTAAAGCTGGTTTACTGTACTGCCCCCTGCTGGTTCTTGTCCACTTTAACAAGCACACTCCTTGTTTGCATTAGGGCTGGGTATCGTCACTGATTTCTAGAATCGATTCAATTCCGATTCACAAGGTCCCGAATCGATTCGATCCACGATTCGATTTAAATCTGGGAAATTTTGACAGTCAGAAATATAATTCAGGTATGCACACATGGGTATTCACAGACGCGGACTAAAGCTTTCTTGGCTGCTGCCTCAAAGCACACTGTGCGCTGTCTATCTTGCGTGCTGCACAATATCGTTTATTACTTAGTAAATACTGATATCTATGACTAGCTAGTTTATTGTGATGGTGCTTTGTTTTCTCTATTATTATGTTGCTCTTTGTTGTTTGCTGTCTCCTCTGTTTGTTTTTTTTGTTTGTTTTTTTTTTCTCCATACAGGTGACCCAGGAGTTTTTTTTTTTTTCTCTCTCTTCCCCCCCCTTCTCACCGTCTCTTCTCCCCTTTGGTTTTCTTTCTTTCTCTCCCCCTCTTTCTCTCATTCATTCCCCCTGTCCTATTTATTAAAAAAAAAAAAAAAAAATGACAAAGGATGAACTGAAGCTCTGCCATCACGTAATGTCGCATACTGCTGTTTCTGATGTCATTTAGAAAAAAAAAAAAAAAAAAAAGAAAAAAAAAAAAAGAAATATAATTCAGATCAGTACATTTACATATTTCTGTATCAATAAAAAGGAAGCTGACACACGCAAGACTTTATCACAGGTGTGAGCGTCACAGCAGAGGCCTTTGTGTCAAAGTAACTGAAGATAAAACACAGAAAAACATGAAGGTGATTTTCCTGGCCTGGGATTTTATAAAAATATTCTGCAGTACATCAAAAACGAAAGAAAACCATTAATCAACATATGAACATTACCTCTGAAGTTACAGCGGTTTTATTAGAGACACAGCGTTTTGCATTTTGAATAATTTTAAAAAGTTTAAATTTGTTCAGTATTGAACAGCAGAAATGAGGTTTTCTTTTTGGAAGAATGTAAAAGGGAAAAAAACAGCGGCCGACAGCGCTGTAAGCAACAGTAGACTGGTGCGTAACAAGCAAGCGAATAATACAGAAAACAGAGAGAGAGAGGGAGAGAGAGGGAGCTGTGCATCGCGGTGGAAGCAAAACAGTAAAAGAGTGAATTCATGACGATGTTTATGTGAAGCGTAGTTTGGATCTTCTTCTGCTGCTGGTTCGGTCAATATTGTTTGGAGAGACATCAAACTAACAGCTTTAGAATCAGCGCATAAAGGACGTGAACACAAAGCGCCGACAGATCAGAGTCAGCGAGCTGTCGGCTTTCAGCCCCGACTGTGAGAAAGGCGACATCTCACTGATTCTGATCTGCGGGTCGCGCTGTGTGTTTACGTCTTTGTGCAGAAGCCGTGTTCCTGCTCTCATTTACTGTCTTAACTGTTTGGTGGTTCTTGAAATTTTGTGAGATGTCACCTGAGATTCTGGCATTTCGGGCAAAATAAATTTATATTAAAAAATCGATTCAGGATTTTAATGAATCGATTTTACGTTATCCAAGCCAGAATCGATTTTAATCGATGAATCGATTACAAAAACCCAGCCCTAGTGTGTGCATGTGTGCAGCACAGTGAAGGATGTTTAAGCTGCAATTAACTGAACATTGTTGAGTCAACAAGCAGGTCCTCACAAACTGATTTTTAAAAGAAATATTCATGTTTACAGTCAGCTTGGAGAAACAATAGCTCTTAGAGTGACATGCTTGCCTCATTTTCCTTCGACCATCAGCTAACTGGTGCAAAGATATCCATCTATACAGATTCTTTCACTTATCCAGTTCAGGTTTGCAGAGGGGTGGAGGTGAGACAGTACACAGGTGTCCAGAGTCCGTGAAAACACACAGAGAGGCATGCACACTCACATTCACACCTGCAGTCAATTAACCCACCTGTCAGCAGTCTGGAGTACCCAGAGAGAACCCAAAGAGATGACGAAGAATATGAAAACACACAGAAAGGATGGGATTCAAACCAATAACCTTCTAGCTGTGAGGTGACAGTGCTACTACCACAGTTCTGCAGTGTGAGAAATGTATCATCTGCACCCTGTCTCATGGTTGTGTGTGGTACTAAATTAAATCAAGTGGCAGGAAGTGAACACAGAAGACATCCTGCCACCAACAAACAGATCTCTGCTATTTAGCAGCATTTTTCCAGCTTTATTCTTTTCCCAGGCTGAGTCACTGTGTTTGAATCTCAGCTCTGTGTTTGCTCTTCTTTAGGTGCTGTGGGTCAAACTGTGAACTATCCTCTCACGTCTACCTGTGCTGTCACAGGATCCACTGCCACCCTCCCCTGCACCTTCACACCACCTAAGTCTGTCGATCAGAGAGGAAGAGAAGTCCCACTAAAGATCGTCAGAGTCCTCTGGTATCAGAGCCACTGCTATCAGCTCTATCAGCTCACCAAACCATCTGTGTACGACAGTGATTCAACAAACAAGAATCCTCGTTATCAATATCTGGGAGACATGAAGACAAACTGCACTTTACAGATCAGAGATGTTCAGCAGAGAGACAACGCAAGCTTTTCCTTCAGGATGGGAGTTAATCATCGTGGGGGACATTTTACTAACGGCACAGGAGTGACTGTCAGAGTTACTGGTGACAACAATCTCCTCAGTCTAAGACTAATATTCATCATTAATGTGTCTTTAAGTCAAACTGATCTATATTCTCATTTTAGATGGGATTCAGATGAGAATAATCAGCTCCGGTGATGATAACAAGTTCAGAAAAAAAGAAAACGTCACACTGCTCTGTGCTTCAGTCTGCACTTTTCATCACCTGGAGGTCACCTGGTTCAAAGATGGCTGCATCCTGTCAGAAACAGGCTCCTCCCTCCAGCTGAGCTCTCTGACGGTGGAGGATTCTGGGAACTACACCTGTGCTCTGAAGACCAACATGAAGACTCTCTCTGAGCCGCACAGCCTGCAGGTGGAGGCAGGTTGGTGTTCCTCTCTGAAAGAAGCTGTTTCTTTATTCAGTGGAGCCACTGCAGTGACTTTAAGCCTCCACTGCAGCTTAATTAGGCTGCTCATGTTCCAACTAGCCTTTGAAGGAAATTAGTTCTGTCTGCATTTGTGCTATGTAACTGTAACTGTTTTATAACTGTTTTTGTGTGAATCACTTTGTTAGAAACTGTCCTTTTTAAATGTGCTATAGAAATAAAAATGGTTGGTTGGTTGTGGCTACGGTGTAGAAACAAACCACAGGTATGTCACAGCACTGTGACGAGCAGATACCTTGTAAGCCGGAGAGGAAATGGTGTGTTCACGTGATCCAATGGGAGACAAGTTATTCTCTTAAGGGAGGTGGTCAAATCTCTATAAAAAAGTTAATATTCAGTTTCAGAAATGTCAAATCTTTTTCACAGGAGTCAAACTGGACAAAGTGGACAACCTGACAGTTGCCCGTCTGCTTCTGTTCAGCGCTCACACAGTGCTCATCCTCTTTCTGGCATCAGTAATACTCAAAGGTAACTTACACCCACTCATCATTCTGTTTTCTTCTCCTCCCTCCGTCTGTTTCTTTACAGTCATTTTTCATACATGAACTTTTGAGGAGTGCCTGGGTTGCCTAACTGTTTGACCTACTTTCATAGTACCACAGGTCAAAGTTGACTGTGAACAAACATTTTAAGAAACCTTATCAAGTAGAAAATATCACATGACGGGACAGAGAGAGAGCAGCACAACACTTGTTAGTCTTCCTCACATAAAAACGTTAGTCACGAAGCACCACAGGAACCATGTGCTCGAACCATTCAGTTCACCTCATCTATTAAATGTATTTTACTGTGTATGTTATACATTATATGGCATAGATTGTCACTGCGCTGTATATCACAGCAGATGACGCACAATTATATGTATCTGCAAAGCCGGACGACACAAATTTGTGAAGCTAATGTAAAGTTTTGAAGACATAAAGACCTGGATGACCTCTAATAAGATAAGAGATAAGATAAGATAAAACTTTATTAATCCCTCGGGTGGGTTCCTCTGGGAAATTCGGTTTCCAAAAAAGCACAGCACCGACAGAAGTTACAGTTGCAGAATATTTATATATATATATATATATATATATATATATATATATATATATATATATATATATATATATATATATATATACACACACACACACATACACACAAATACAGAGACATATATAAATAAAATATACGAAGGGGATAAATAGAATAAATAGGAATAAAATAAAAATAAAAATACAAGTGAATTGCACATTTCAAGTATGGAGTCTATTGCACCGTTGACTATTAACAAAAAGTATTGCACAAAAGGTATTGCACAGTGAGGTGAAGAGGCACTACAGCTTAGTTGTTCCCCCTCCTTTGAATAGAATAGAATAGAATAGAATAGAATAGAATTCAACTTTATTGTCATTGCACATGCACAGGTACAGGGCAACGAAATGCAGTTTGCATCCATCCAGAAGTGCTTTAGTGATATAGATATATTACAATATATATTAGCAATAATATAGATATGTAAGTATATTACAGAAATGGGTCTATTATGTTATAATGTACACGGTATGAAGTATGTTGTGAATATTCTATAACTATAAGTATGTACAGGCTGTAGTGAGTACAAGCTATGTACAGGCTATGAACAGGATATAAATATGAAAAACTATACAGAATATGAAATAAATAACTTTACAGAATCTGAGATATACAGCTATACAGAAATGGGAACTATGCAAGTTGTAAACAGTTGTAGGGTTAAAAATTATCGAATGTACAGAATGATTATTTACACAGAGCTATACAGTAGTGCAGTTAAGGTAAGTGAGGGTGTGGATAATTTCTACAGAGGCTATAAAGTGCTAGTGGTTGTGAGTGGTGGTTCAGTCCATGTTATTATTGTGTGTTTGAGGGTACAGTTGTCCATTGTGTGTGTGTATGTTCAGTCCATGAGTTAATGTGAGTCAGATGTCAGGAGGCAGAGTTCAGGAGTCTGACAGCTGTGGGGAAGAAGCTGTTCCGGTACCTGGTGGTCTTAGTCCGGAGGCTCCTGTGGCGCCTCCCAGAGGGCAGGAGGGTGAAGAGTCCATGTGATGGGTGACTGGGGTCTTTGATGATTTTCCCAGCCCTTTTCAGACACCGCTTCCTGTAGATGTCTTTTATGGCAGGAAGTGGTGCTCCGGCGATGCGCTGGGCAGTTTTCACGACCCTCTGCAACGCCTTCCGGTCCGAGGCAGAGCAGTTCCTGTACCAGACTGTTATACAGTTGGTCAGGATGCTCTCGATGGTGCAGCGATAGAAGTTCACCAGGATGTCTGAGGACAGGTGGTTCTTCCTCAGAGTCCTCAAGAAGAAGAGGCGCTGGTGAGCCTTCTTGACCAGCTTGGAGCAGTTGGTCGTCCAGATGAGATCCTCGGAGATGTGGACTCCCAGGAACTTGAAGCTGCTCACACCTTTGTCCTCCTGTTTCCCCTCCCTCTCCCCTCCAGAGAGGAGTTAAACAGTCTGATGGCGTGTGGGACAAAGGAGTTTTTAAGTCTGTTAGTTCTTGTCTTGGGGAGAAGCAACCTGTCACTGAACAGACTCTTCTGATTGTTTAAGGCCGTGTGCAGAGGATGCCCAGCATTGTCCATAATGTCCATCAGTTTCTTTAATGTCCTTTTCTCTGCCACTGTCACCAGAGTGTCCAGCTTCATGCCGACCACAGAGCTAGCCCTCCTGATCAGTTTCTCCAGCCTGGATGAGTCCTTCTTTGCTGTGCTGCTCCCCCAGCACACCACAGCATAGAAAAGTACTCCAGCAACCACCGACTGGTAAAACATCCTCAGGAGCTTCCTGCAGATGTTAAAAGACCTCAGCCTCCTGAGGAAGTACAGTCGGCTTTGGGCTTTTTTATACAGGTGCTCTGTGTTGCATGACCAGTCCAGTTTATTGTCCACCCACAGCCCGAGGTACTTGTACTTGTTGACCACCTCCACCTCCTCCCCCTCTATCTGAACCGGCAGTGGACCTGCTCTAGACCTCCCGAAGTCCACAACCAGTTCCTTAGTCTTTGAGGTGTTGAGTTGCAGGTGGTTTGTGTGACTCCATGCGACAAAGTTCCTCACCAGACTTCTGTACTCCTCTTCCTGATCATCCCAGATACACCCCATGATGGCCGTGTCGTCTGCAAACTTCTGAATGTGGCATAATTCAGAGTTGTAGCAGAAGTCAGAGGTGTACAGGGTGAAGAGAAGAGGGGACAGCACAGTTCCCTGTGGTGCTCCTGTGCTGCTGACCACAGTGTCAGACGTGATGTCCTTCAGCCTGACGTACTGTGGTCTGTCGGTGAGGTAGTCGGAGATCCAAGCCACCAGGCAGGGGTCCACCTCCATCCTGTTCAGTTTTTCTTGAAGCATACAGGGCCGGATGGTATTAAAGGCACTGGAAAAGTCAAGAAACAGGATCCTGACCGTGCCTTTTCCCCCATCCAGGTGTGAGTGGGCTCTGTGTAGGAGGTACAGGATGGCATCCTCCACTCCGACATCCGCAAACTGTAGTGGGTCCTGGGCATGTTGTACCTGTGGTCGGAGGAAGTTGAGGAAGAGCCGCTCTAGAGTCTTCATAAGATGTGACGTCAGTGCCACCGGTCGGATGTCCTGCTTCTTTATTCAGATAAAGCTGATGTTATTGAACTCAGCCATAAAACTTTAGAAACTGTCTAACCAGATGCCGTAACTCTGTGAGCACTTTTTGACCAGGACGTGTCCTTCAACGCACATATTAAACAAATATGTAGGACTGCTTTCATCCATGTGTGCAACATCTCTAAAATTAGAAATATCCTGTCTCAGGGTGAATAACTAGTTCATCAGTATTTTTTAGATAATGTAAATTCATTCACCTCTAACTGTTCTTGATTGTGTACAGGACGTGTTGTGTGCAGGTCAGGAGAGGGTCAGCAGCAGACAGCTGAGAGACTTGTGGCAGTTCAGGTGAGTCACATTATTACATAAAGTGTACATGATGGATATAAGCTGACACACAGGAGTTGTGGATGTGGGCGGTTGGAAAAACCCCCATCTGACATTTTGTGATTTTCACCGATTTGATGGAGGCAGACGCAGAGGTGATGTTCATGAAATAAACTCCAGAGCTGCAGTGTTTCTCCCTGCAGGCTGGAGCTGTGTCTCCCCCTTCTGGCAGTGAGAGTAATTACACAAACACTGTCAGTACTGAGGATGAGAAAAAGCCTCAGCAACGGTCACAGATGGCTTTCTCTGTCAGACCGTCATCCTTCCTCTGAACACCGAGTCTCTTTTTATCTGAATGGGGCGACCGTGGCTCAGGGGGTTGGGAATCGCATCTGTAACCGGAAGGTCGCCGGTTCGATCCCTGGGCTCTCTGTCCTGGTCGTTGTGTCCTTGGGCAAGACACTTTACCCTACTTGCCTACTGGTGTTGGCCAGAGGGGCCGATGGCGCGATATGGCAGCCTCGCTTCTGTCAGTCTGCCCCAGGGCAGCTGTGGCTACAACTGTAGCTGCCTCCACCAGTGTATGAATGTGAGAGTGAATGAATAGTGGTATTGTAAAGCGCTTTGGGTGCCTAGAAAAGCGCTATATAAATCCAATCCATTATTATTATTGAATCATCACAAACGTTTCTCTGTTTGCATCACTTGTCATGATTTGGAGTTTGAGCCTGTTTATCAGCACCGACCTGTCTGCTGCTGTCTTCTTCTTCTGTTGCAGCCTCCAGACGTCCCTGAGGAGCCGAGGACCAACGAAGAAGAACGAGGCCAGGCTGTGTGAATTCATCAGTATTATATTTAACAGGCTTATTTCTCTCACGTAAAACAGTTAAAGTGCTCTTCTGCTTCAAGCTGTCAAGAAAAATCAATCACTGGTTTAAAATAAGTCCACCTGTTTATGACCAGAATATCATCAGGAAGTCAAAACATGATGCACTGGAAGGTTTAAGATAAAACATGTGTTGTTAAAACCTGATTGTGTGTATGCTGCTGTTATTGTGTGATCCTGTGTGGATTGATACTCATCCGTCCAATAGCAGATATTTGTGTTTTATAATTGATTCTCCAATTAAAATATTGATATTTTAGTAATTTGCGCTAAATTTGTAGTTTGTCATTAACAGGAACACAGTGGGAAACTACTTTATTGAGATCATCTAAATGAGTAGAACTACTTCTTCCACTGTCACAGTGATGTGTCACATACGGAGGTGTAAATGTTCCACGGCTCACGTGTGCTGATGATAATAACGGATGATCGCAAACAGCCAAGACGCGGCTGGTGACACACGTGGTAAGACCACAAACCTCGTCTAACACAAAAGCAAATCATAACACAGAATGCGATGATGTGTTTATGATGAAGTGAACTGAGATGATAACGGGGTTCTTGCTGATCGGAGCTGGCTTGGCCTCGGCTTATTGAAGATTAAAGAAAGCGGAATCGGCTGTTCAAAACCCCACAAGGCTGCCCGCTGGGATTGAAGCGATGGGATGGGTTGTAACTTCTCAAAATGGGCTCATTGAAGCAGCACGGATAAGATCTTGGAGAAGCTCACGGCTCTTCAACGGGAGATTGAGAGACCAGTGACGGACTGCTAGATCGGCAGATAGATTGTTCGTACTAAAGGAAAACATGTCATGGTCCTGGGCCATGTGGGCCCAGTATTCTTAGGCTACGTTCACACTGCAGGCGAAAGCGCATCAAATCCGATTTTTTTGACCCTATGCGACCCATATCCGATCATGCTATGACAGTGTGAACGGCGCAAATCCGATATTTTCAAATCCGATCTGGGTCACTTTCGTATGTGGTACTGAATCCGATACATATCCGATGTTTTAGAAAGCGACTGCTGTTTGAACGGTCAAGTCGCATTAAATCCGCCTTTTACGTCACCGACACAAGACTGAAGCCAATTATCAGCGCCAGAGAAGCGCCCGAGAAGACATCGCGAACGCTTCCTGGCCATCCAGTGTAGATGTTAGTGAAACTGTTGGGAAGACAACGTAAACATTTTATTTGTACTGTATAATCTGCAGATTCTGACAGAAATCTGCAGCTATCCTTTGAAGCACCGCTCCTCTCTTAAACAGCAATAAGGATCATTATTAGGTTATTTACATTATTATGTAAATAACAAAATAACTTAAAGCAAAAATTGGGAAACGAAGTCCGAAGTCTGCATATTAAGGGCCATCAGTCAAACAATACTGTTGCTCTGGGTCTAAACAGAGCGCGTTGTGTGTGACGTCTTCTTTTGCGCATGCGGCCGCTTTGAGCGTTCACACTAGAGCGCGTTTGCTGTCGCATTTTATTTGTAGTGTGAACGAGCAGACAAAAAAATCGGATTTGATCAAAAAATCGGAATTGAGCATCAAGACCTGCAGTGTGAACGTAGCCTTAGTTTCTTGTATTTTTGTATTTCATTCCTTATTTAGGCCATGTTTCCTGAGTTGTCCTGTTGTGGTGTTCCTTATTTGACTTCCCCTTGTGACTTTTATCCCGTGTGCCCCTCTATGTATCTGTGAGCCCTCGTCTCCCCTCCTTGTGTTTCATTCCATGTTTCCCCAGCCCACTATGCCCGTGCTCTCTCTCTCCTCCTGTTTGCACCTCTGTGTACTTCCTGTTTTACTTTGACAGTCTCCCGTCAGTGTTGTTTACTCCTGCCATGTCTTGTTATGTTTATCTGTGTCAGCTGTGTTCCCATGTGTGGCCACTTCCCCTGATCATCCCTCTTGTGTATTTAGTCTCTGTGTTTCATGTAGTCTGTGTCGCGTCGTCTGTGTTCTCACTTCCATGTTTTCACGGTCAGTCTTTTCAGTGATCATCTTCGTCTCTGAGTTTTCCTAGTTTGTCACAGTATTAGTTTTCCCAGTTTAGTTATAGTCTAGTCACGCTATCCCTGCTTGGTTGTACACGTTGTCTTCAGCCCTAATAAAGGCTCGCTTTCTGTTAAGTTCACTCCCATCTACTCACTTGTGTACGCACCTGGGTCCATTACACACACCACCGCACGGCCTGTCTCTGCAGACCGTGACAAAACAACCATCATTTCATGCAGCCACCATATCGGCTCCAGCTGTGGTCTCAGGGCTGGAGCTGAACACAATAAATTCTCACCCTGATAACAGACGGTGTTTAGACTGTTCCTTCCTCCCCTACGCAAGGCCACCTGGGTCGGCTGGAAGACTGTTTACTTAGCCTGGCTGGGCAAAGGACACTGTCTCAGCTAAACTCAGGACACACTGATACACACTCATCCCCCCTTTCCAAATGCCTTCGATACTTGTCTCCTCCCGGGGTAGATGGCGGGTTGACTGGACCAGCGCAGACATGCTGGAGGACCGGATGCGCCGTCTACACCGGCTCTGTTACCCTTTACCCGCCTCTGCTGCCTGTCTTGTGTTTATATGGTGTACTGACAGTCATGTGCTTTCTTTGTTCAAACTGTTTATAATCAGAAATAACAAGAAAGCCTTAAATTGAAAGGTTAGAAATGAAACTTACCCGGTAACGCCATACTGGACATCAGATCACATGACTGTGTTGCTAAACACGAGTCCAACATCATCATCAAGTTTGCGGATGACACAACCATCATAGGCCTCTTCACAGGCAACGATGAGACGGCCTACAGAGAGGAGGTGATGGCGCTGTACGAGTGGTGCCTGGAAAATAACCTGACTCTCAACATCAGCAACACTAGAGAGATGATAGTACCAACCAGTCAGGGAACACCAGCCCATCCACATCAACGGTGTCAAGGTCGAAAGGGTCAGCAGCTTCAAGTTCCTTGGAGTCAACATCACTGAGGACTTCTCCTGGACCCTTCACACAGACACTGCTATCAGGAAAGCTCGCCAGCGGCTTTACTTCCTGAGGAGGCTGAGGAAGTTTGGCATGAACTCCAACATCACCTCAAATTTCTACAGGTGTGCAGTCGAGAGCTTGCTGACGAGCTGCATCACGGTTTGGTACGAAGCTGCTCTGCCAGCAGCCGTAAATCACTACAGAGGGTGAAGGCAGCAGAGCACATCACTGGCACGAGGCTTCCTGCCATTCAGGACATTTATCTCCAGCGATGCCTCCGTAAAGCACACAGCATCATCAAAGACCACAGCCACCCAGCACATCAGCTGTTCTTGTTACCATCTGGCAGACGTTACAGGAGCCTGTCTGCTCGGACTACAAGACTTAAAAAAACAGTTTCTACCACTAAGCCATACGACACCTCAACCACAACACTTAAACACACACACACACACACACTCCACAGGACGCACTCAGAAGCTACCTGCAGCTTCACAAGTACTCTGTTTAATCTGCACTGGTCACTCCACTTTATTGATATTTATATTTTTAAAAAAAGTGCAATACTGCTTAACAACTGCCACAAAAAATAAAACAAAAGAAATTTGTACTGTTCAGTTTGTACTGCTGCTCATTCCTGTGCAATACCCCAACCAAAACAACTACCATCTTCATCTCATGCGCCCGCCCCCCCCCGGTGCTCAAGGCAAAAGCTGACAGGAATAACAGAAATTCTCCCTTAGATAACAAAACTGTGTTGCGACTCTTTCCCCTCACTCAAGGCCACCTGCACTGATCGAAGATTGGGTGAAGGGAAGCTTTCTCTGGGTTGAACATGGAACACACACACACGCACACATAAGCATGTACACTCACACAGACCTGCACTCACTCAGTTTGGATGTTATGTTCTGTGTAGCCTGTATAATAAATAAATATGTAGCCCAATAAAGCTACACAACATGGGGCGGTTCACTTACAAACACAAGTCTCCGGCTACGTTCACTCTGCAGGTCTTAAAGCTCAATTCCGATTTTTTGATCAAATTCGATTTTTTTGTCTGCTCGTTCACACTACAGATAAAATGTGACAGCAAACGCGCTCTAGTGTGAACGCTCAAAGCGGCCCGCATGCGCAAAAGAAGATGTCACACACAACGCGCTCTGTTTAGACCCAGACCAACAGTATTGTTTGACAGATGGCTTTAATATAAAGACTTGTTTCAGACTTTACGTTTCCCGATTTTGCTTTAAGTCATAAAGTTATTTTGTTATTTACATTTGGCCTAATAATGATCCTTGTTGCTGTTTTAGAGGAGCGCTGCTTCAAAGGATAGCTGCAGATTTCTGTCAGAATCTGCAGATTATACAGTACAAATAAAATGTTCAAGTTTCTCCAAAGTTGTCTTCCCAACAGTTTCACCGGATGGACAGGAAGCGTTCGCGATGTCTTCTCCGGCGCTGATAATTGGCGTCTGTCTTGTGTCAGTGACGTAAAAGACGGATTTAATGCGACATGACCATCAAACAGCAGCTTTCTAAAACATTGGATATGTATTGGATTCAGCACCACATACGAAAGTGACCCAGATCGGATTTGAGTTTTTCACACTGTCGTACCATGACGGGATATGGGTCGCAGAGGGTCAAAAGCATCGCAAACCAATGACAGAGACATTTACAGATTACTTATTTGACTTAAAATGCACCAAAGCAACAACTTGTATTTTCTCCCGTCTTTACCTGTTATGATGTCAACACCAAATGCAGTTTTTAAATGATGTTTTCATGGATTAAGGAAAAGCCGATCTCCAAACCTACCTGGCTCTGATCACTTGAAAGATGGGAAATAAAATAAAGTCAAAAAGGTGGCAGATGCCAATATTACACAATCATTTTAAAGACGATTTCTGTAACCTTGGTGAAAATTGTAGTGAAATCTGTTTTAAAAACATGAAAACTCTTTTTTTCTTCTTGTCTTCAGGAGAATCAAACTGAACTAACCGAAGAAGAGGAATGCTTCTTCTCTGTCCAGTAGAACATCTTAGCTGATGTTGACAGCGAGGATCTCAGAGTTACATCCTATCACGGTGGTGTTTATCCGTGTGTGTGATGGAGAGAGAGACGGGTCCCGGTCTGACCTTGTTATGCGTTTTCCTCTGGACGCGACGTCTGCTCAGGGTCCAGAATATCACACAGGGGTGTTTCACAGCTGCTCAGAGGTCACAGAGGTGTTTCTCTGTCTTGTGTTTCCTCGTTATCATGTGAGTGTGCTTCGCTGACATATTTATGGATCATTTCAGATGCAAAGAATGAGGGTATATGCATATTAAAACAACTGCAAAATCTAAAACTATTTTTTCTGACAGTCTATGTGACCAAAGAGCCAAATGTGTTTAAATGACAGAGAAACTGAGACAAACTTTATATATAAGGTGGACTTTGTTATCAAAGCCACTGTTTGTTTGTCAAAGATGGATCTATCCACCTCCGCTTCTTTGGTTGGTGTGTTTAACTGCGACTGCAGCTTATATGCTGACAAATCGCTCTCATTAGAAGGAACAGTTTGGCTCAGAGGTTTCCACACACTCATCATAGGCGTGACTGTCATGGTGACTTTGAGCTTATTGAACGCCTTCATAGAGAAACACAAACCAGTGGAGCCATAAAGCAGAAAAAGCCCACGCTATCACGCTAAACTATTGACCGGAACACGTGATTTGCAGTCACTGGTGAGTTGAGTTATTACCAGCAGCCTTCAGCTGTGCTGCTTCTTGTTTTCTGAGGATTACCTCCTTTTCAACATAGCTATAGATCATAATGATCCTTTGTGTGCCTTAAAAGCTGCTGTGAGAGCAACAAGAAGGAAATACACTATTACCAAGACAGTGCATCACATATCAGAGCTGCTTTCTATCCAATTTTAGATTAAATGAGGTTAAGAACAGAAAAAGAATCTTCATGTTGGGATACGGAACATCACAGCTCTGTTTACTGGGCTGGAAATCAAAAACAGAAGCTGCAGTTTGGATCTTTGAGCAAAATTACTTTTTTCAAATTTGTCATTGAAATAAACAGAAGATTATAAAAACTAAGGGTGTTGAGCTTAAAGTGTAATATTATAATAAATTGTTGAAGTACCACACTGTGGATCCCAAAAGGTTGATTCTGTTCATCTGGACGTTTCAGTGGGAGGAGCTGACTGCAGCCAGCTGAGCCTGAAGAGGTCACCTGGGTGAGTGACAAAACGTTTCTCGCACTGAAAACATCCAGGTGAGCAGAATCAACCTTTTGGGATTTCCTTACCTGGATGATTGAGCATGCATCAAGACACTGTGTACATCAGTACAAGTTTGAAATGTTGCCAGTATTTCAGAGAACCATAAATAACAATAACAAATCTACAACATACATCTAACAAATGAAGTATTTTTATGGATTTTCTTTGCCCTGTTATACATAATCCTCTAAATATCTGCAGGTCCTGAACAGTTAAAGCTGAAAGTCTGAGCTCCCCAAAATCAAACACTATCAAATAAAAACAGAGTCTCTATGCAAAATCCAATTTGTTCCCAGAACTCAAAAAATGGAGCAAAACTACGTTAGGAAAACTTATTCATTGCAAGTATTCAGCGGCTGTGCAGAACTAAATGTTTACTTTCAGACAAACAAAGTTCTACTAAATTAAAAACTATTTGTGCTAACTTACTTTTTTCTGTTTTTAAAATCACATTAGGTTTTATATTAATATTGAATAAAAATATGATTAAAAAAGAATAATTAACTGCAGTTCTTGTAATGGTGTTAAAATCAGCCCAAACTTGATTTTCAAATGTCATAAAGTATATGAGCCAACATACTGGACACTGTTCTGCTTAACAACAAACAATTATATTACCATCGTTGTTAGAATGTGACAATGAAACAAAGATTTCATTATTCTGAAACTACTTTCAGGCTTTCCACAACTTTGTTTTGTACTTACATTACTTATATAATCAAAATAAATGTATTTATTGTTCAGTCACAAGTGCAGTCTCTAGTTTAAACAACACATTTGTTTTGCATTCAAACACAGAAGCTGGTATGCAGTAATATTTTAAGGATGGTTTGTTTCCAGTCTAGGCATTACTGCCTGAATGACGGTCATGGATTTAGTTGATCCAAATGTTAAGTGCAGAAGAAAGTCTTTAACTTCCCTTAAGGACAGTGGCAGTGGATTTGGGTTGGAGATGCAATGAGCGTGAACCTGCAGGTGACCATCTTCAGTGACGGATTGACTCATCTCTCCTGCTGTCATGCAGGCAAACAATCAGATTTTTAGAACACCAACTTACTTGCTTTCTTAGAACATTTTTTTTCTGCATTTGCTATTGAACAGACCCCAATTTAGACCATCTCAGGCTCCCTCCCCACAGGAGGTGTCCCACTTGTCAGTCTGGATAGCCCTGACCTTCACCCCACACACAATAATGTTATGAAAGCATATTTTTTAAAAAGGGCTGTGCAAACATGGCCAATTATATAAGCTGTGGGGTTCATTTTTAAGTAACATGAGCTGAGAGGCAGCAGCAATGCTAGGCTAACACTAGCTAGCTAGCACCTGGTGCTAAACTGCGAGAAGCCACAAAAACAGTTTGAATAAGAGTAAACATTCACTCACCAAATCACTGTATCACGTGAAGAATCACAGCAATGGCAACAAGATTTTCCTGAGCTGACGCTTCCACAGGTTTGCTCAACATATTCCACAGAGAAACGTGGGCACCACGAACACGCGGAGTGATCCGTGCCAGGGAGAAGGAAGGTAACGACGTGGAATGTTAAAACCTTATCGTTTTATCCCTCCGCACTGAGAAGCAACATTTCCAGCGTACTCAATAAACTGACTTGATCAGCTTCTTGAATTAAAAGAACTGCTAACTTACTTAAACTGAGTTCTAATAACAATTTGATTAGAAAACACAAACAAACCTAAAAATAAATGTAAAAAAAGAGTTCAGGCTACTTAATATTTTTAATTAAACACAATATTAGATTTCACAGTGTGCAGCGAAACATTTATCAGTACTTGTCGCTCAGCTGTTGGGAGTTACCAGGGTGATTGTGACGTCACAGAGCCAGATCATTCCAAGGCCGAGAAGACCGGAAGTGAATTTCGGTCTAGCATGCGAGGTTTTCTGTTGCCAAATAACCGGCTCTGATTCCGGTACAGAAAGTACGGATTCAAAGATGTCCGTGCAATCAGCAATCAAAGAGATTTCTGTGATTCTGTCATCAAGGAGCTCAGATGGAGAGATGACAGATGAAGATGAGGAAGAAACTCTAACAGAAAAGGACGAAACAAAACGAGCCGCAGGAAGCCAAAGTTTCCGGGCTGCAACCCCAGTAGAAGTGGTTGCAGCTGACATCGTAAATGAGATCACTGGCGACATGGATGTAAGCAGCGAAGAGCCCTGTGAGAGGAGTCCTGCCTTTAATGCAGGATTAATTACCAACAAGCTGAGAGACTTCTTCTCCAGATGTTTGCAATCCACCTCTCACTCCCGGCTCAAAGCACGCAAACAGCGCTTTTCCATGTTTGCCAGAAAACAATTTGAAACAACGAAAAAAGACCTGAGAAAAGTAATAAAGGCAAACAGAAAATTTCTTGTTTGTCTGAAAAACATTTGCAAGGACCCCAAAGGTGACACGGTGCCCTCTGATAACAGTACGGTTTCCAGCCGAAACACACTGCTCCGTTACATACGCTCCTCTCCCGTCGACTTCGACGCGATTAGATCAGACGTTAATCAGTTGTATGAGAAATTAACAAAGGAAGAAAAACTCTTCAGCATCCACAAAACAGTGGAAAACTTTAGAACTGGTGGAGCAACCAGAGATTTCACTGTGGAGTTAACGGCAAAAATGTTTGATCTACTTATGACGGATCGACGGTATCAAGTCCCCGAACCTGTAATGGGTAGATCCCTGTCTGACACCGTCATCTGCAGGACTCCACAACCAGCACATGGATCCAAGCCTCCCTTTTCTGCTGAAGTCCTCTATGTGCTCGTAGAAGACGCAGTAGAAAAGTTTGTACAAAAACTTTTACTCTGGGTGGAGAACGAAGACGAAGATCACCTGATTGAGGACAAAATTTCTGTGGCTGTGGAAGAAATCCAGAACATTATTAAAAGAACGAAGATCCCAACAAAGGAAACCAGCACAGATTCAGATGGAAGTGGAAGAGAATCTGTTCCGACACCTGTAACACCAAAGTCTGGGAGCAGTACCCCAGAAAAATGCTCTCTGGTACCTTTTCAGTCACCTGATCAGTCACCTGATCAGTCACCAAAGTCTGGGAGCAATACCCCAGAAAGATGCTTTGTGGTACCTTTTCAGTCACCTGATCAGTCACCTGATCAGACACCAAAGTCTGGGAGCAGTACCCCAGAAAAATGCTTTGTGGTACCTTTTCAGTCACCTGATCAGTCACCTGATCAGACACCTGATCAGTCACCAAAGTCTGGGAGCAGTACCCCAGAAACATGCTTTGTGGTACCTTTTCAGTCACCTGATCAGGTGACTGATCAGGTGACTGATCAGTCACCTGATCAGACACCAAAGTCTGGGAGCAGTACCCCAGAAAAATGCTCTCTGGTACCTTTTCAGTCACCTGATCAGACACCTGATCAGTCACCAAAGTCTGGGAGCAGTACCCCAGAAAAATGCTCTCTGGTACCTGATCACTCACCTGATCAGACACCTGATCAGACACCAAAGTCTGGGAGCATTTCCCCACAAAAACGCTCTGCCAGTGTTTCAGGCTCACCCAAGGATTCCTCTGACATGTCAGAGATGAGGTCTGTATCAGCGTCATCTTCTGATGCTGAGAAAATTTCCAGTGACCTCGCCGTTCTCCTCATGATGAGAGTCATCAGAAAATCCAAACCTGAAACTCAGCACTTTTTTGCCAGGGCAGCATGTACTACAAAAGAACCTGACGCGATCCTCAAGCGTCTGAGAGATCTGATGCAGCCTGAACTCAGCAGCACAGAGTCCGTCACAAGTCTGATGAAGGACAAGAAAAAGTTCATCAAGAAAATGACCAAATGCCTCATCAAGGAGTTTGGCTCCCCAGACACTGTGTTAAAGGCTGCGATGGCAAAGGATGCGTCTTTTGATGAGGTTCTGACAAAGCATCTAAAAATGCGCCTCGGAGTCATCCCCGGTCCTCCCAAAAAGTCCAAAATTTCCAGGTTTTTTTCAGCATTGGGAAAAACTCTGCGAAAACCCTTCAGGTGGTTCACTAAAGCCAGAGATGATTGAAATGACCATCCTGGCTTTTCCCCGCCGCCCTGCTTCTTTTAACATCTTGAAGCAGAATTTTAGCACCAAATCCAAATTCTAACAACTGTAGTTCACGCCATCTCGTCTCCTTTTTGATTTCCATCCCCCCCAACCGGTCGCAGCGGATGGCCGTCCCTTCTGAGCCCGGTTCCGTTGGAAGTTTCTTCCTGTTAAAAGGGAGTTTTTCTTCCCCACAGTCGCCTCGTGCTTGCTCAGAGGGGGATCGTTTGATTGTTGGGGTTCTCTGTAGTACTGTAGGGTTTTGACCTTACAGTACAAACAGGGAGGAGACTTTGTGATTTGGTGCTTGATTATGCAAAATATCTAATTTGGCATAAAATAAAAATTTAAAATAATTAAAAATACATTCCAACTTTGTTTGTGTTCTTCTTCTGTTGTCAAATATGTAGAAAGTGTTGCACGTGTGATTTTAGTCATTTAGCATCAACATGTAGCCAACATGTGTCTGTTTGTGATCCTGCTGCATCTGTTTTTGTCTGATTTGTATTGATAATAATAATAATGATAATAATAATAATAATAATAATAATGATAATAATAATAATAATAATAATAATAATAATAATAATAATAATGATAATAATAATAATAATAATAATAATAATAATAATGATAATACTTTTTATTTATAGGCGCCTTTCAGACCCTCAAGGTCACCTCACAGTAGCACGTAAACAACACCATAAAAAACATAAGAAAAATGTATATATAGCAAACATGGTAGATAAAATTTAGACATAAACAGTCATAAAAGTAAATATAAAAACTGAGCAGGTAAAAACGGCCTAAGACAGATCAGGTGTATGCAATTCTAAACAGATGGGTTTTGAGTAGTGATTTAAAAGTATTGAGACAGTGTGTGGAAGTATGCCCTAAGAGTGGGGCTTTCCCATACTGCGTTGGCGTTATTCATTTTCAAGCTGATATCATTTGTACAGTTAGTTTTATGTCTACTGTTTTTCTGCACACAGTATACAGCAGTTCCTGCAAAATAAAATGGATGGAAGGAAATCCATTACAAGCTGTAAATCCGCCTGAATGAAGCTGTAGTTGGTGCATTTGGCCTCTGGGAGGCAGTGTTGCATTCAGCTTCTACTTTGGACCAAACGCTGATGCAGATTTGAGCTCAGGTTAAACTGACTGAGAATGCAAAAATACAGGTGGAGCCGACAGCAGACCCTTTAAGTGCTCGTCTGCTTCAGCTACACCCACCATGCACAAGCAGCTCACATGAACTGGGTGAAGGAGGCTGGACAATCGCATGAAGTGGGTTTTCAGAGGATCTCTGGACTGAGCTGAAGCAGTTTGGACCCTCTGAGTAAAAACACATAAAAGCTGGTTGACACGTTCTGAGTCTCGGCTCGTGTTCAGTCATCTTTTCTCTTTAATTCGCCTGTTAAAGCAGGAGAAATAGTTTTTCTGGTTTGGGATCAGGCAGACTTCTGCATCGGGGTCAGGAAACACAGGACAGACATGAGAGGCTTCTTTATTATTACAAAGATGGTTTCAGACTGCAGTTTGGTTGTTGTTACATTCAATAAAGTGTAAAAGTGTTCATGTTTGACATGAGATGGTCAAACTTGTGTAGACGCAGGGAGTTTCCAATAAGAAAGAAGCTCTAAAATAACAAGACAGGAAGAGTGTTAACACACACACGGCAATACAAAAAGAGAAGTAAGTGGATTATTCTGGACTGAGGTCAGATTGTCTTTGAGGAAGTTTAAAGTTAAAGAAAATGTGGAGATCATCAAACATCGTTTCCAAGCTAATGTCCATGACCCACATCAACTCATGGACTGAACATACACACACACACACAACCACTAGCACTTTATACAGCCTCTGTAGAAATTAGCCACATATCTCACTGATCTAAACTGCGCTACTGTAAACGCCGTGTAGACAATCATACTGTACAATACAATAATTATAATTCTATAAACGGTTTATAGAAGATCAACCATCTTCTATAAACCACATGCAAGTTATAACCAGCTGTTTATAACTTGCATAGTTCATATTGATATCCTGTTCATAGCCTGTATACTCACTACAGCCTGCACATACTTAGAGCTTATTCATGACATACCTTCATACCATGAACATTGTAACAGACCCATTTCTGTAATACATCTATATTGTGGCTAAAGCACTTTCTGGATGGATGCAAACTGCGTTTCATTGCCTTGTACTTGTGACGTGTGCAATGACAATAAAGTTGAATTCTATTCTATTCTCGTGGTGCAATGTGAAGGTTTGGCCAGCAGATGGCGCCATGGTCTTAAACTCCTTAGAGTGTTACTGTGGAGGTGAAGGGCTGGACTTTTAAATGGTCAGTCACACATTTTCAGGAAGAACGATGAAGTCCTGAAGGAAAACTCGATCATTACCACTCAGACCTTTTCTACTGTTAGCATCTCTGAATAACAAAAATGTTATTGTCCAACAAAACGAGCATTTTTCTAAAGATAAAAAAGAGTCAAATCAACCTGTGAACATCAGCCATTAAAAATCAGCTGATCAGTCACTTCCTGGTGGGCAGACTAAACCGACCCAGAGTCACAGCTCCCAACTTTGGAACAGCTTTCCTCAGCCCATCATTTACTTTATCTCATTCTCACGAAAGCCCCTCCCACGGTAAAAGAGAAAATAACAAACAATACAATTATTCAAAACACATAATAATAATAATAATAAACTTTATTTATAAAGCACACTTAAAAACCAAGGGTATGCCAAGGTGCTTAACAAGTAAAATAGAGTATAGGAGGAGGATAGTAGAAATAGGACCAAAGCAAGTACTAAATATGCAAACAGATAACTGTCACTAATACATAGGAAAGCAACAGGTACAGAGCAAACAAGAATTTAAATGAGCATAGAAGTGCATGGTATAAAATCATAAAAGAAATATTAACTAGAGGGAAAGGCAAGATTGAATAAGTGGGTTTTTAATCGTGATTTGAACAGTGCAATGGAATCAGATGCGCGGAGGTCGAGAGGAAGGGTGTTCCACAGTCCCGGGGCAGCCGGAGCAAACGCACGGTCACCCCGGGACTTCAGTCGAGATCTGGGTTGGGTCAGAAGTAGTTGAGTGGCAGATCTGAGTGTTCTAGCAGGAGTATGTGGTTTGAGAAGTTCACTAAGATAACTTGGCGCTAATTTATTAATAGTTTTGAAAGTAAGGAGTAATATTTTAAATTGAATACGGTACTTTATGGGCAGCCAATGCAGGCTAGCTAGGACAGGGGTAATATGGCAAAATTTCCTGGTACCAGTCAAAAGGCGGGCTGCTGCATTTTGGACTGTTTGCAGTCTAAGAAGAAGAGAAGAGGGAAGACCATAGTACAAGGAGTTACAATAATCCAACCTGGAGGTCACAAAAGCGTGAATAAGCTTCTCCAGGTCCTCATGCGGAACATAATGCCTAGCCTTAGAGATAAGGCGCAGTTGGTGGAAGCTAGATCTCACTACAGCAGACACTTGCTTATCGAGTTTGAGCGAGCTATCCAGCAGTGCACCCAAGTTACTGACATAGTCACAAGAAAAACTAGCAAAGGAACCCAGGGCAGCACAGAGTTGGGCACGAGGGATTTTACTGTTGAACACCACAATCTCAGTCTTCTTATCATTTAAAACGAGGGAATTACTCAGGAACCATTCTTTGACCTCCCGCATGCATTCTTGAAAGTAGTGCAGGGACACAGCAAGGTCGTCAGTAAGTTCAAAATAGATCTGTATGTCATCGGCATAACAGTGGAAGGCGATATTGTATTTTTCAAAGATTGTGCCTAGAGGGAGCAAATACAATGAGAAGAGAATAGGGCCTAAAACTGATCCTTGAGGCACACCACAACAGACCGGAGCGGAGGAAGAGGAGAAGGTGCCTAAGTGAACTGATAAGGATCTATCAGCGAGGTATGATTTAAACCAGTCGAGGGCAGTGCCTCTAATACCCACAGTGTGCTCAAGTCTTAGTAATAAAATGTTATGGTCTACCATATCAAAGGCCGAAGAGAGGTCCAGTAAAACTAGGACCATAGAGCGTCCAGTATCAGTGATTACAAGAATATCATTAAGAACTCTAACCAACGCTGTTTCAGTGCTATGCAATGGCTTAAAGGCAGATTGAAATTTCTCAGCAATATTGTTCGTGTCCAAGTACGCCTGGAGCTGGGAGAGAACTAGTCTCTCCAGGATCTTGGACAAGAACGAAAGCTTAGAGATCGGTCTATAGTTTGAAAGGTCATAACAGTCAGAATTTCTTTTTTTAAGAATCGGGTGGACTACAGCATGCTTAAAGGACAAAGGAACACAGCCTGAGAGCAAGGAAAAGTTCATAAGAAAGTTCATAAGAAATAGGATACTAGGTCCGATTACATCAAAACAGTCCTTAGCTAAACGAGATGGAAGAATGTCAAGCACAGTATGATCATCATGAAAAGGAAAAATAAAGACATGCATCTGTAAACACATCAGCCACGTCCATGTCAGGGCAGCGATTGCTGACAACTCATTTTATAGATGAGCTTTAATCTGTTTCCTGTTGTTTTTGGCTTTTGTTCCTCTAATGTGTGTGTGTGTGTGCGTGTGTGTGTGTGTGTGTGTGCAGCAGTGAATGCACCGCTGTGTGGACAGGTACTCTGGTCTTGATGTGGAGTTTTATCAGACTGTGAAACACTTTGTGTTTTAAAACAGAAAATATTTGATCTGAATTTATTTTGAAAATCACCGTCACACAGCCGTCTCGTCACTTTCACAGATTTTTCTGTGAACAGATGAGCAGCAGAAGTTTTCAGCATTTTACATTCAGATGTTTCACAAACTGTTGGATTGTCTGTCTGGGATTTCATAGCCAGTCATGTGACTGCTGTCCCGCCAATCAGCTTCACTGTATGTGAGACGTCTTATTGTTTAGCATTAAACTTCATGTTGTCTCAGCCTTTATGATGTGTGTTACTGCATCAAATTCAAAATAAGAGCATAAAAATGAAGCAACTGAAAGTTCTGACAGGACAATAAAATATCAATAGACTTTATTGAATAGAGTTTACAATGAAGATGGATGCAGAGCCATGACTGTAGTTTACAGAATCAAACAGCAGCAGAGACATTTCTGAGACAGAAAAATGTATATTTAATATGATAATAGAGAGCATAAATGCGCGATTCACTGACATATACGGCATATCTACTGTTATATTGCTGGGTGCTCATTTGAACTATAAAGTATGAAGTCAAAAAGCTCAGACATCAGGCTGCTCTGAACACTCAGTTTCACCTTTTTCTCCTCTTGAACTTTCATATGTAGAGACAGGATATCATGAACATTTATATCTGAGACACAGAAGGTCCGCCCACCCGCTCACCTGCAAACTTTAGCTTCACCAATCAGAAGAAACAAAGAGGCATAAAACAGCTCATCAGACACTCTGATCTGAGCTTAGGATAAAGAAGGATGATTTCCAACTGTCAGTCATGCAAAGCTACGCTGTTACAGTCCAGCAGTCAGAGTACAGAGATGGAAATAAGTTGAATTACACAGCAGATCATCTGAGGAACATCAGCCAATAACGTTCAGACTAAACCGCCACAGTCTTCCTTCTCACTGTAAGCGGCTGTCTCCTCCTCTCTGTGGAAAACCTTCCCATCAGGCTGCGTCCTCCACCTCAGCTTCACCTCCTCAGTGACTCCTTGCTCCACCAGCTTCTCCCTCACCTGAAACACAGTTTTCACACATTAACAGAAGCTCCTCATTAATCAGCCGTTGTTTCTGTAGTGAGCAGAAAACGTTGTTGGTGCTGTTTCTGGGGGAAATGAACTAAATGAACTGGCTGGGGATGAAACTGAAGTCTGGAATTAGGCCTCATTGCCTGTCATTGGTTCACGTCGTCTCCTCACAGTAATCTGAAATTAAGTGACTTCTTCAAGTTACCAGTTAAAAAGGTTAAATAATACAAATGGATGGGATTGCATTAAACGAGCCCCGTATCTCTGCAGCTGTGTGCTGTCACGTGTCCCTGAACCTGCACAGACTCACTGCTCTCTATCATTTCACAGTAGTTATAGCGGTCTGTTCCTTGTATCGGGGCCCGTGTGACCTCTGACCTGCTGCAGGATGGATTCTTGCACTGTGGGGTCGTTCAGGTCTGCAGATCCCGCCCTCAGCTGAACCTTCACTGACCTCAAGGCTGAAGGTTTGACATCTGCAGAGAAAGAAAAGGGCCATTCAATTCAATTCAATTTTATTTATACATCACTAAATCACAACAACAGTCGCCTCAAGGCGCTTTATACTGTGCGGTAGACCCTATAGTAATACATATAGAGAAAAAACCAAGCAATCAAATGACCCCCTATGAATAAGCACTTTGGCGACAGTCAGAAGGAAAAACCTTTTCCCTTTTAACAGGAAGAAACCTCCAGCAGAACTCAGAGCTCAGGGAGGGGCGCAAATGGAAGAACGCAGTCTTACATATTTGTTTAATATGTGCATTGAAGGACATGTCCTGGTCAAAAATGACTCCAAGGTTCCTCACAGTGTTACTGGAGGCCAAGGTAATGCCATCCAGAGTAAGAATCTGCTTAGATACCATATTTCTAAGCTTTTCAGGGCCGAGTACAATAACCTCAGTTTGATCTGAATTAAGAAGCAGAAAGTTAGCGGCCATCCAGGTCTTTATGTCTTTAAGACATTCCTGCAGTGTAACTCATTGGTGTGTGTTATCTGGCTTCATGCACAGATAGAGCTGGGTGTCATCTGCATAGCAGTGTAAATGTATGCTATGTCTTCTAATGATGCTGCCTAAGGGAAGCATGTATAATGTAAAAGTGCTATATAAATAAAATTGATTTGATACTTTACTTAGGCAATCAAATTAAGATAGATTTTATGTTGTTGGTTTTAAAGAACTGGATGGATATTTTAATGTATTTTTTATTTCTATTTTTCAAGAGTTGGAGAAGTGCCCTTTTTTCATAACTTGGCCTACCCTTTTTAGTTTTGTTAATATTGGCAATAGTGAGAAGTACTATGGTTGGATTCAAATGTATTTAACATAGGGCATCTAATTAAGGTAAATGTCATGTTTTTAGTTGGTAGAATCTGATGAGCAATATTTTATTTTATTATTTTTTATTTTGTTTTTCAGTTTTCCTCCTGAGTGATTGCCACCTTAACGTGGTCAGGGGGTTTGTGTGCCTCAGTGACACTAAGATCTAGACCTGCAGAAGCTGAGCCTTCAGGGGGGACACCCAAGTTGGTCAGGTTTTAGGGTAGAGGTTTGACAAAGTGCAATCCAATTACATGACAAAAACAGTTATTCAGAGCACCCCACATTCGCCTCAGCTGCCACCATGTGCCCCCTTTACATTTCTGTCTGCCCCCTCATATATGCCTGTCTAGAACCAGCCCAGCACACCACCCCCTCGGCCTGTGCTTCGAGGTTTCTGGTAGTTAGAATGACTCGGGGGTGTTGATTCATTTAAACTAACATAATCATCCTGCTGCAACCAGGTTTCTGTAAGGCAGAGTAAATCGATTTATTGATCAATTATTAAGTCATGTACTAACAGAGACTTGGAGGAGAGAGACCTAATATTTAATAATCCACATTTCACTGTTTTACTCTTTGGTTCAGATGTGGATACTGTATTGTTCTTTCTTTGTAATTGTTTAAGTTTAAGTTGTTTGTTTCTGGTTTTAGTTTGTTTTTTGTCTGTTTGGAAGCTGACACAGTCTCTATGGAGATGGGTTTTTGGGGGGGTAGCAGGAGGAGAGAAGCTGCAGAGAGGCGTGTAAGACTGCAACTCTGCTTCCTGGTCCCAACTCTGGATAGTCATATTTTGGGGGGTTTAATAAATTTGTCCATATTTCTAGAAATGAGAGCTGCTCCATCCAAAGTGGGATGGATGCCGTCTCTCCTAACAAGTCCAGGTTTCCTCCAGAAGGTTTGCCAATTATCTATGAAGCCCACATCGTTTCTGGGACACCACTCAGACAGCCAGCAATTTAAGGAGAACATGCGGCTAAACATGTCACTCCTGGTCTGATTGGGGAGGGGACCAGAGAAAACTACAGAGTCCGACATTGTTTTGGCAAAGTTACACACCGATTCAATATTGATTTTAGTGACCTCTGATTGGCGTAACCGGGTGTCATTACTGCCGACGTGAATTATGATCTTACTGAATTTACGTTTACCCTTAGCCAGCAGTTTTAAATTTCCTTCAATGTCGCCTGCTCTGGCCCCTGCCGGTGTCTCTAGCTTCACATGTCTGAGAACAGAATCACCAATTACCAGAGTTTGACCCCCGGCGGGTGTGTCGCCGAGTGGGGAAAAACGGTTAGACACATGAACGGGTTGGTGGTGTACCTGGGGCTTCTGTTTAGGACTATGCTTCCTCCTCACCGTGACCCAGCCGCCCTCTTTCCCCAGCTGCTTGGGGTCTGCCGGGGAACAGCTAGCGGGGCCTACGCTATCTTCGGCTGCACCAGCTACAGGGGCCTGGCTAGCTACGGGTGAATGAAGGGTGCGAAGCCGAGTCTCCAATTCAGTAATCCTGGCCTCCAGAGCTGCAAATATGCTACATTTGTTACAGATATCATTACTGCTAAAGGAGTAACTAAACATCTGACACAATGAGCAAGAAAGTGCAGGAGGGACAGGTGAAGTAGCCATGGTGCACGTGAAGATTATACTATGAAAACAGAAGTTATCTAAAGGTTTTTAATTAAATTGCTACGCAGATAAGCTACTCAACTACTACTTCCTGTTCCTGTGTTGAAACAGGAACAGGAAGTGATACTCTACCGCAGACAGAGCAAACACTAAATGACAGCGCCACCCAAAGCATCGGCAGTGCTGTGCCAAGAGTGTCCGGATGAGCCCAGGAGGACCAGACTGTGCAGAAACACAGAGGACAGACTCACCTCTGGAGCAGAGGAAGGGGCGTTGGTCATCACAGTTATGACTGTTGAAGGAGCCTGTTGATCTGACTATTGTGGCACAGTTTACGCTGTCATCAGGCTGCCCGGGCCCCCACGGCAGGTTGGAGGCTCTGCTCGAGTTTGACCACGTCCAGTATTTTCTGTACAGTCCAATCCAGGCACCAGCAGTATCTGACAACATAGAAGCGACCTGGCTGTTGTCCTGCGTGTTGGTGATGGTGCTCAGGTCTGTGTACGTCTGTCTGCAGTAAGACTGAGCATCAGACCAGGTCATTGAGTTCTCCACCAGGATATCAGACGGGGTCATTGAGTTCTCCACCAGGATATCAGACGGGGTCATTGAGTTCTCCACCTGGATATCAGACGGGGTCATTGAGTTCTCCACCAGGATATCAGACGGGGTCATTGAGTTCTCCACCTGGATATCAGACGGGGTCATTGAGTTCTCCACCTGGATATCAGACGGGGTCATTGAGTTCTCCACCAGGATATCAGACGGGGTCATTGAGTTCTCCACCAGGATATCAGACGGGGTCATTGAGTTCTCCACCTGGATATCAGACGGGGTCATTGAGTTCTCCACCTGGATATCAGACGGGGTCATTGAGTTCTCCACCAGGATATCAGACGGGGTCATTGAGTTCTCCACCAGGATATCAGACGGGGTCATTGAGTTCTCCACCAGGATATCAGACGGGGTCATTGAGTTCTCCACCTGGATATCAGACGGGGTCATTGAGTTCTCCACCTGGATATCAGACGGGGTCATTGAGTTCTCCACCTGGATATCAGACGGGGTCATTGAGTTCTCCACCTGGATATCAGACGGGGTCATTGAGTTCTCCACCTGGATATCAGACCAGGTCATTGAGTTCTTCACCAGGATGTGTTTGTTAGTCGCAGCTGAAACAAAAGATCAGACGGATTCAAACCTGCAGCTAAAATGTTCAGTTTGTCAAACCCTGGTACCAAAGTCTGAAACACTCACCGTCATAGCAGACAAAGTAATAAGTAGCTGAGCACGGTCTTGTGAACCATGATCCAGATCCAGTTATTATCACACACTCATCAGTCCCTGGCTGTCCCGGTGACCACATGTTAAACCAGGATGACTGAACTGGACCAGTTTGAGACCAGGTCCAGTCTTTGGAGAGTCCAATCCACGCCTCGGTGCTCCCCGCCCTTTTCTGGGCTTCCTGGATGAGAGCTGAGCTGTTAACGATGGCGAGGTCAATGTACTCATCTCTGCAGTATTGCTGAGCATCGTTCCA
The DNA here is from genome assembly GCF_041146795.1 of Maylandia zebra. Taxonomy (NCBI): domain Eukaryota; kingdom Metazoa; phylum Chordata; class Actinopteri; order Cichliformes; family Cichlidae; genus Maylandia; species Maylandia zebra. The sequence goes on from NC_135167.1 coordinate 40,484,221, forward strand.
GGACTTCTGCAGGTCAACCAGGTGGAGCTGTCTGACTAACTGATCAGACTGAAGATGGCAGACCATCACGTAACCTGAGAGGACACGAGTCAGTCAGCGCGGTCACAGACTCACCTCAGCTCGACTATTTTAGTCATCAGGAGAATAAATTCTTTACATGCTACCACAACGCAAACTTTTTGTTGACATCTTTAAAGACGTGAATATATGTTAATATATGTGTCCTTCAAAGGATGTGTAACTCGTGTACTGGTTAAAAGCTGTTTTACGGTGCCTGTGGACACCTACACACTGGTTTCCTGCTCCAGGGCGAAACTCTCACATCAGCTTAAAAAGCTGCTTTAACAGTGCTAAGTTTGTTTTTCACTCTGGCCTTATTGCACATGTATTTGGACGATTTTTCCTCTTCAGTGTGCACAATGAAGGAAAACGACGTGTTAGTGGTCGAGGCTCAAAGCTGAACAACACGTGCACTAGGGCTGGACCATATTATACCGTTCACGGTAATACCGGTACAATGTTAGGCAACAATAAGAAAATGAAATATCATGATAAATATTTTTGGCCATATCGCCCTGCTCTAACGTGCACACGGACGTGGTAAAAGCAGTCAGGATCTTTTTCAGCGAGCTGACGGGTTTGCAGCGTTTCAGGCTTTCAGTCAGATTTCTACACAGAAAATAAAATCAAGACGTGTTTTTCTCAGCAGTGCACACAAACAGCCACGTTCATGCACTGACTCTTCCCTCCTTTCTTTCTTTACTCTTTTACTTCACTTTATACAAACTCTTACAAACTGCCGACCATTAAACTGTCAATCAAACTTCTAACTGGACCCAAAGAAACCTTTAGAAGTTTAGTTGACATGACAAAGGTCTTTGGAGATTGTACGAGTGTTCCTGTGACTGCTTGAAGCTCGTTTACAGACACCTTTAAAATAATCCCTATGGAGCAGTTCACTTTGTGCTTTCTTTGATTTTCTGATATCAAAAGTTTTATTCAAACTGTAAATGAGGCGACTGAGATGAGTTCACAGACCTGAGAGCAGCAGCAGGATCAGTCCACACCTCTTCATGACTGAGAGCTGAAAAACTGTGAAGACGTCCTCATGAATCTCATCTGCAGCTGCTCGTTCATTATTAATCATAACACTTAAAGCAGCATCAACAAAGAGGCAGCTGTCTCTGTCATTCACTCCATTTCTATCTAATCTAATCATTCAAACAAAACTATCAAACATATTCAACATTTGAAACGTTCAACTTTAAAAATGTTGTCTTCCTTCAATTATCATCATTTTGTTTATTAGAATACCAGACAATGAATGTGTGAGATTATCAAATAAACCAAACATATGCAGAACATACCCGACACGATGAGACGTCTGTGCAGCTGTGACACAGTCAGAACTCTTCATCTGATATAAATGTCATCCTCGCTCCTCCTCCCACGTCCATCAGAGACTTTGTAAAAGTGGTTTTAGAAAGCAGCCCAGTGTTCATTAAAGTGCATTTGATTAAAGATGCTCAGAGTCGTTTAACTGAAGATGACTTATTCAAAGTTATTACAGATGCAAACAGACTGACGTCTGCCCGACCACTTCAATGTTCCTTGAATAATCTAAAGAATTTGGAAAGAAAAGCATCTGATCTTCTTTCATTTTCTTGAAGATGTTTCATGCGAGAAGCTTCTTCAGTTTTAAGGTCGATTGGTGGTGAGTGCCAGATTTTCAAGCTCTATGGGAGTGTCCCCCAAGGAGGTCATGGACCCACTATTGATCCTCTACCTAATCACATGGGCCAAGGTGTGAAAACGGGTTTGGGTCACAATCAGCCAAGATTTCGGGTGAGCTCACTGTGAAACTTAGCCCCACCCTATCATGTGATTTCCTGAGTTGAAATGGCTCATGATGTGAGTGGGCATTAAGGCGTCTAGCAAGGATCACCAAACTGGCTTATTGATGGCAGACAGTTGGTGTCGAAAGCCTCTGTTCAAAGAGGGTTGTTCATTGTGGACATAGATGGCTTCTTCACTTGTCTTTCAAACCATCTGTCTTCTCAGTCCAAATTTTGAACATTAGTGTCCTTGAAAGAGTGACCTTTGTCCTTTAGATGCAGATGGAGAGCCAAGTCCTGTCCCGCCAAGGTGGCTCTTCTATGTTGTGCCATGCCTTTATGAAATGGCTTTTTGGTGTCTCCAATATAGAGTTCTGAGGATTTTTGAGATCCCTTCCCAGACACCTTAAAGCCCACTTCTTAGAATACAATGACCTGGATGACTGAGAAACCTCAATTTTCCAGCTGACGTGGCAGGTCCGACTTAAAAACTCCCACTGGTTCAGAGTTAGCTGAGGCCTCCAGCTCAGCCTCTGGTTAGGCTCCGGGCAGTTTCTATGAAGGAGCCGGTTGAGCCTCACAAAACACATTTTCAACACAGTTGTTCAATAAAACATTATTTATATGCCCACAATCGGTGTGGCAGCAATTTTTCCACACCAGCCTATTAATCAACCAAAGACCCAGACAGACTTTTAATTCATTTGAAAGCCTGATGCTTCGCCTCGTCCACCCCAGCTGTGAAACTCAGAAACCAGTCTTACTTGTTATCATCTATCGTCCACCTGGGCCTTACAGAGTTTCTGTCTGATTTCTCAGACTTTATATCTAATTTAGTTCTGAGCTCAGATAAAATAATTATTGTGGGTGATTTTAACATCCATGTAGATGCTAACAATGACAGCCTCAACATGGCATTTAATCTGTTATTAGACTCAATTGGTTTCTCTCAAACTCTAAAAGAACCCACCCACCACTTTAATCACACTCTAGATCTTGTTTTAACATATGGCATAGAAACTGAACATTTAACAGTGTTTCCTGAAAACCCTCTGCTGTCTGATCATTTCCTGATAACATTTACATTTACAATAATTGATTACACAGCAGTGGAGAGTAGACTTTATCAAAGTAGATGTCTTTCTGAAAGCGCTGTAACTAAGTTTAAGAATATAATCCACCCACTGTTATCATCTCCAATGCCCTGTACCAACATAGAGCAGAGCAGCTATCTGGACACTACCCCAACAGAGGTCGATTATCTTGTTAATAATTTTACCTCCTCACTACGTACGACTCTGGATACTGTAGCTCCTGTGAAAACTAAGGTCTCAAATCAGAAGTACCTGACTCTGTGGTATAATGTTACCCTGGAAGTGGTTTTATACTGGAACAGGTAAATCAACCGTCACAAACTGGGGCACAGGCTTTTTAGGATCTCGACCTTTCTGACTTTGATAACATGTCGTATTTCAAACAAGCAGGAAGAAAATGTCCAAATACACAACAGGCCAAACATGTCACTGAGATCAGTGGAGACAAGTTTGACAGTTGTGTGTCTTTGCTGATGAGATACATCACTGGGGAAGAATGAAATTCAATCATCCTGTGCTGGTTAGAAATCAGTCACTGTGTCTTTATCAGGTTATAACGCTTTCTCTCTACACTGTCAATAATCAGTCTCAGTGATTGATTAATGAGGAGCTTCTGTTAATGTGTGAAAACTGTGTTTCAGGTGAGGGAGAAGCTGGTGGAGCAAGGAGTCACTGAGGAGGTGAAGCTGAGGTGGAGGACGCAGCCTGATGGGAAGGTTTTCCACAGAGAGGAGGAGACAGCCGCTTACAGTGAGAAGGAAGACTGTGGCGGTTTAGTCTGCACACCAGGAAGTGACATCATCTGCTTTTACACTCAGCTCTCTCTTCATAATAAATATTATAAAATGTATTTAAACCAATTTATTATTGTTTTTTTAACATCTCCACATGTAACTGAGTTACATGTTTAAATGGAGCCTCGTTTGCTCTCACTCTGGTCATTTTCTTGCATAAACAAAAACACAGTGAGGACTGAAATATGATCATCTTTATTTGGAAGAGAAGCATCCAGTCTGCTGAACTGGAAACAGTTAAAATCATCCACATAATAAACATCTGCTCCTAAATCCTCTCTCAGAAAAGCTTCGTACATCATGTAAAGCCAGACGTAGGCTGAAAGTGTTCATTCAGGTTTATTTGTTTAAAGATATCAGGAGTATTTTCTTAATGCAAAAATCGGCCTTATTCAAATTCATCTGAGAAGCAAACTCAAACTGACCTCCATCAACCACCACATGGTGAGTGAGCTGTGAAACCATGAAGCCAGACTGAGGTCATAAACAGTAAACATTGCTCATGTATTCATCCTCTCTGACTTTCTTCTGCAGTTTTAGTCTGTAAGTGTAATAAAGCTTTTCTCACAGCATCAAACCTTGAACACGTCTGCTGCATCAGGTCTCAGGTTTGTGTCTTCATTTGAATGTGAAGCAGAGTTTTGCATGCGATCACTGTGTTTGCATGGCTGCGTCACCGCCTCAGTGATATCTGAGTGAAGCTGTAACCATTATAATTCTGGAAAGGGCGGAAAAGCTCAACTGCTCACACACCAGCGGATATCTTTCATTCAAAATGTCATTTTAAACATATCCAACACATATATTTAGTAATAGTTCCTCACTGTTTGTTAAAACTGCAAATGTAACAGTTGGATTCAGCAGTTATTGTGAAAATGTAAACCACATGATCAGCAATGATGTGCAAATCAATGAAATGAAATCCAGCTGTGCTGGAGCAGAGATTTAATTTCATTTAAGATTTACTTTCCAATTAAATCTATGATTACTTCAAAAACAGTTGGAAAGCAGCACTTTAGGGTTCAATACCCACTAGGGCCAGGTGTTACCTTTCTGCCCTTCCTCTGTGGTGGTTAGCCTTTGGTGAAATCATTCAGGGGTTTGACAGGTTTTGGTCAGTCCTTCACAAACTGTTGATAGTACCCTACAAAGCCTAGAAAAGACTTGAGCTCACTGAGTGTCTGGGGTCATGGCCAGGTTCTGAGAGCTCTGAGCTTCTCGGGATCTGTCAATCATTGATCTGATACAGGGTAGAATGCAAGATGAGAACATGCAAAGCAATAAAAGAAGAACTCCTATCACGAGTGGGGTTCAACGGGTTACCCACGCCTCTCTGCAATACAACATTGTTATTGTTAATTATGATTCCTCATTATTCTGTTAATCACTGAGTTGAGCTAAAGTAAATCAATAATAACAGATAAATAATATAAATATGAAATAAAACCCCAAAGAGTTTATTTAACACCCCTACTGGTTAGGAAGGAACAAGCCCCGCCTTCCCCGGCTCTGCACCGTCACATGTGCTCAGACACAGAAGCTGTGTCCCAAAACGTCGGCCGCATCCTTCGGAGGACCCGGCCTTCGCGGTCTACGTGGGCCGGGTCCTTCGAAGACCGAGAAGGCCGGAAGTGCGAGGCCGTGAAATGGGACGGTCTAGCCTTCAGATTAGCGTCAGCGCTGTGTGGGTGGAGTTTAATAAACTCGGCCGTCTGCTCCTTGCTGTCTAAAATATAACAGGACACTGGAGTAAACTCTCGACTGTCTCACACTTCTGTTTAATCAGTTTTCTGTTTTAGATTAGATTAGATTAGATTAGATTAGATTAGATAGAACTTTATTAATCCCTCGGGTGGGTTCCTCTGGGAAATTCGATTTCCAAAAAAGCACAGCACCGACAGAAGTTACAGAGTTACAGAATATTATATATATATATATATATATATGTATATATATATATATATATATATATATATATATATATATATATATATATATCTGCTCTCACAGCTAGAGATTGACGAGGTACAACACAAATGCTACGGCAAGGAGGAGTCAGGACGCCAGGTCAGGGGGGAGATATCATCACCCCCACCCGAGATTGGGTACATAGCCCCAAGTGCGATAGGAGAAGGATCGTTGAGTGCGAGAGGAACTGACCTGAAAAATAGGCTCATGGCCAAGCTTGAAACCTGGATCCCCCGTAGCCGGTTACCAAGATTACGTGAAGTACCCTCAGAAGGTCTGCTAGATGATGTTAATGCAGCACTACGGGCAATACCTACAACCACGATTACCGACACTAACAAGCTGATCTACAATACGGCAGCAGTGATCAGTGAGATGCTTGGCTACAAGTTGAACAGCCACAAGGGGCAGTACCCTCCATGGAGAAGGAGGCTAGAGGGCAAGATCAAAGTAGCACGGAGGGAGGTTAGCCAACTAACGGAGTTGCAGAAAGGTGCGACAAATAAGGTGCCTAAGAAATACAGCAAGCTGTCCATACCTGAGGCCTTGGAAACTGCCAAGCAAAGACTCACAGCCTTGGCCAGCCGCTTGAGGAGGTACACCAGAGAGATAGAAGGCAGGAGAATAAACCAGCTGTTCTCCACAGAACCAGCAAAGGTGTACTCTCAGTGGCAAGGGAACAATAAGAGAACAGCACCACCAAGGCTGGAGACGGAGCAATACTGGAAGAGCATATGGGAGAAGGATGCAACCCATAACGGCAATGCTCAGTGGCTAGAGGATCTGAGGGCAGACCACAGCGACCTCCCTGAACAGGGTCCAGTAACCATCACAGTGGCAGATATCCAAGAAAGGGTCTCCAGTATGAAGAGTTGGACAGCACCAGGGCCCGACATGGTTCACGCCTACTGGCTGAAGAAGCTGACTGCACTCCACGAGCGTCTGGCAGCACAAATGAACCAGCTGCTAGTTAACGAAAGACACCCGGAATGGCTAACTGAAGGCCGGACGGTCCTGATCCCCAAGGACCCCAAGAAGGGACCGGTCCCCTCCAACTACCGACCAATAACCTGCCTCAGTACTACATGGAAGCTCCTGTCAGGCATCATATCGGCTAAGATGAACAGGCACATGGGTCAATACATGAGCGGGACACAGAAAGGAATTGGCAAGAATACCAGAGGTGCAAAACACCAGCTACTGGTAGACAGAACAATCAGCCGAGACTGCAAGACCAGACTGACCAACCTGTGCACTGCCTGGATTGATTACAAGAAGGCCTATGACTCAATGCCCCACAGCTGGATACTGGAATGCCTAGAATTGTACAAGATCAATGGGACCCTAAGAGCCTTCATCAGGAACTCAATGGGGATGTGGCGTACAACACTAGAGGCCAACTCCAAGCCCATAGCACAAGTTACCATCAAGTGCGGGATCTACCAAGGAGATGCTCTGTCCCCACTGCTGTTCTGCATAGGCCTGAACCCCCTCAGTGAGATCATTAACAAGACTGGCTACGGATACCGACTACGGAACGGAGCAGTTGTCAGCCACCTCCTGTACATGGATGACATCAAGCTGTATGCCAAGAGTGAACGAGACATCGATTCACTGATCCACACTACCAGGCTATACAGCAATGACATTGGAATGTCGTTCGGACTGGAGAAGTGTAGTCGGATGGTAACAAAGAGAGGGAAGGTAGTCAGAACTGAGGGGATTGAACTACCAGAAGGCAACATTGCAGACATAGAGGACAGTTACAAGTACTTGGGGATCCCGCAGGCAAATGGGAACCATGAAGAGGCCGCTAGAAAGGCTGCAACCACCAAGTACCTGCAGAGGGTCAGGCAAGTCCTGAGGAGTCAGCTGAATGGTAAGAACAAGATCCGGGCCATCAACACATACGCCCTGCCCGTGATCAGGTACCCTGCTGGGGTAATAAGCTGGCCAAAGGAGGAGATAGAAGCCACTGACATAAAGACAAGAAAGCTCCTTACCATGCATGGAGGGTTTCACCCCAAGTCCAGCACCCTGAGGCTGTACGCTAAGCGGAAGGAAGGGGGCCGGGGACTGGTGAGTGTCAGCACCACAGTCCAGGATGAGACAAGGAACATCCAAGAATACATTGGGAAGATGGCCCCAACTGACCGAGTGCTCAGTGAATACCTCAGGCAGCAGAAACCCAAGAAAGAGGAGGGAGACGAGGAACCATCATGGAAGGACAGGCCCCTGCACGGTATGTACCACCGGCAGATAGAGGAGGTGGCTGATATCCAGAAATCCTACCAGTGGCTGGACAAAGCTGGACTGAAAGACAGCACAGAGGCACTAATCATGGCAGCACAAGAACAAGCTCTGAGTACAAGATCCATAGAGGCTGGGGTCTATCACACCAGGCAAGACCCCAGGTGCAGGCTGTGTAAAGATGCCCCAGAGACAATCCAGCACATAACAGCAGGGTGCAAGATGCTAGCAGGCAAGGCATACATGGAACGCCATAACCAAGTGGCCGGCATAGTGTACAGGAACATCTGTGACGAGTATAACCTAGAAGTCCCGAGGTCAAAATGGGAGATGCCCCCAAGGGTGGTGGAGAATGACCGAGCTAAGATCCTGTGGGACTTCCAGATACAGACGGACAAAATGGTGGTGGCTAACCAACCGGACATAGTGGTGGTAGACAAACAGAAGAAGACGGCCGTAGTGATCGATGTAGCGGTTCCGAATGACAGCAATATCAGGAAGAAGGAACACGAGAAGCTGGAGAAATACCAAGGGCTCAGAGAAGAGCTCGAGAGGATGTGGAGGGTGAAGGTAACGGTGGTCCCCGTGGTAATCGGAGCACTAGGTGCGGTGACTCCCAAGCTAGGCGAGTGGCTCCAGCAGATCCCGGGAAAAACATCGGAGATCTCTGTCCAGAAGAGCGCAGTCCTGGGAACAGCTAAGATACTGCGCAGGACCCTCAAGCTCCCAGGCCTCTGGTAGAGGACCCGAGCTTGAAGGATAAACCGCCCGCAGGGGCGTGCTGGGTGTTTTTTATATATATATATATATATATAAATACAGAGACAATATAAATAAAATATACGAAGGGGATAAATAGAATAAATAGGAATAAAAATAAAAATAAAAATAAAAATACAAGTGAATTGCACATTTCAAGTATGGAGTCTATTGCACCGTTGACTATTAACAAAGGTATTGCACAGTGAGGTGAAGAGGCACTACAGCTTAGTTGTTCCCCCCTCCTTTGTCCTCCTGTTTCCCCTCCCTCTCCCCTCCAGGGAGGAGTTAAACAGTCTGATGGCGTGTGGGACAAAGGAGTTTTTAAGTCTGTCACTGAACAGACTCTTCTGGTTGTTAATGGCCGTGTGCAGAGGATGCCCAGCATTGTCCATAATGTCCATCAGTTTCTTTAGTGTCCTTTTCTCTGCCACTGTCACCAGAGTGTCCAGCTTCATGCCGACCACAGAGCTAGCCCTCCTGATCAGTTTCTCCAGCCTGGATGAGTCCTTCTTTGCTGTGCTGCTCCCCCAGCACACCACAGCATAGAAAAGTACTCCAGCAACCACTGACTGGTAAAACATCCTCAGGAGCTTCCTGCAGATGTTAAAAGACCTCAGCCTCCTAAGGAAGTACAGTCGGCTTTGGGCTTTTTTATACAGGTGCTCTGTGTTGCATGACCAGTCCAGTTTGTTGTCCACCCACAGCCCGAGGTACTTGTACTTGTTGACCACCTCCACCTCCTCCCCCTCTATCTGAACCGGCAGTGGACCTTCTCTGGACCTCCCGAAGTCCACAACCAGTTCCTTAGTCTTTGAGGTGTTGAGTTGCAGGTGGTTTGTGTGACTCCATGCGACAAAGTTCCTCACCAGACTTCTGTACTCCTCTTCCTGATCATCCCAGATACACCCCATGATGGCCGTGTCATCTGCAAACTTCTGAATGTGGCATAATTCAGAGTTGTAGCAGAAGTCAGAGGTGTACAGGGTGAAGAGAAGAGGGGACAGCACAGTTCCCTGTGGTGCTCCTGTGCTGCTGACCACTGTGTCAGACGTGATGTCCTTCAGCCTGACGTACTGTGGTCTGTCGGTGAGGTAGTCGGAGATCCAAGCCACCAGGCAGGGGTCCACCTCCATCCTGTTCAGTTTTTCTTGAAGCATACAGGGCCGGATGGTATTAAAGGCACTGGAAAAGTCAAGAAACAGGATCCTGACCGTGCCTTTTCCCCCATCCAGGTGTGAGTGGGCTCTGTGTAGGAGGTACAGGATGGCATCCTCCACTCCGACACCCGCTGACGTTTATTCAGCTGTGTGAAAATCCCGGAGGAACCAACCCGATGGATTAATAAAGTTTTATTTAATCTAATAATCTAATAACTTTGATCTCAGCCAAACGATTTACTCCGGAACAAATAAAACACAGAAAAAAGGAAAACAATTACATTTTTAAATTCTCCGAGTGACTTCAATATCATGTTTAACCTGAGTAGCGACAGAGTGGCGGTCTGAAAACGATGAAGCCGGGAGTCCGCTGCTCTCGCCGGCTGGAGTGACCATTGAACCCCCCGGCTCGCTATCGAGCTGGTGGGTAACAGACGTCTCCGAAAACGTCGGCGCACTTTTGCAAATATGCGATGTCTTGATAAACCGAGCAGATATTTGAAGTTTACAAAGCTACTTTCTCGCCTGGAAATATGCTAAAAGTTTATTTTGTGACCCAGAAAGATTAATAAGAGTAATTTTAAAACTTAGTAGCAGCCGCCATTGTTGGCAGCTGAAATTTGGCTGGGCCGCGCTATGAATTCTGGGATATGGTGGACCATGAAGGACACACAGAAACAGTTCATAACTTCAACTCATTCATGTCACCTAAAAGGTAAACCTGTTTCTCCATCACAGCTCTGATGATTCAGTAAGGACATCTGCTGGTTTCATCTTCATGTTTCCCTCTCACCACACGTCCAACCGACATCATGACCAGCAGCTTTACAGCTGTGGCTCCAGCCAACATCAGATCGATCAGTTTCATGACTGAAAGAGCAAAAGGAGAGGGAGGGGAGAGGATGAAAGAAGAAGAGGCAGCTGTGCAGCAAAGACAGAATAACTCCAGCTTTGTGTCTTTTTCATTGTAGCGCGTAATATTACATAATATAATAATTTCTCTGAATATGAGACGATTCCGTTTTTTACGGGATGTTTCCCACTTCCCACTCTAATAATTAACCTTATGAACAAAATAAAGTTCAACATCAGTAACATAGCACCACCCAGCTGTATAGAAACTCCGTCATGCTAGCTACTACGCAGTACGAAAAAGTCAGCATAACGAAAATAAACTCCACCTAAACTTGGTTCATATCTGACCCAGATAGACTGCAGGTCATAACTTCTTACCTGAAGTTCAGTTCACCTGACACTCGGACCGGGGGCCGCCTCGGGTCTCTCCTCCCTCCTCCACCTGCTGGCCTCCACCACTTGCTAATGTTACTGAATCTGTGGAAGCTCCGCGATGCCACCACACGAAGTAACGAGTAACGAGCCTATCTAAATCCCAGTAACGAGTAACGCGTTCCTGATTTTGGCATAATAACTAGTTACCGTGCTCGTTACCACAATAATAACGTAGTTACTGTAACGTTACTTAATAACGCGTTAGTCCCAACACTGTTAATGAGTCGCAGCAATGCAAAGAAACACTGAATCATTTTAACCAACATCAAAGCTGTCACAGAAATAAGAATATATCCATGTGTTTGAATAAAAATAGACTGGGTGTTTTCTCACAGCTGAAACTAAAGCAAGAAGCAAAAGGAAGCTGAAACGGTGCCTCCAAACACACTGACAGAACTTTGTGGGCTTGATTTAAGACTCCCTGATTGCAGACGGATCAATAACAGGCTGCACTTGTGTTAGACTCAATTTTAACCACCTAAACTTTTAACATCATGCAGCTGTTTGACAGAGAAGAAAATCTGAGAGAAACTGATCACACCAACCTGCCTCTGCCTCCACCTGCAGGCTGTGCGGCTCAGAGACAGTCTCCATGTTGGTCTTCAGACCACAGGTGTAGCTCCCAGAGTCCTCTGCAGTCAGGATGAGAAGGAGGGAGGGGCCAGTGTCTGAGAGGGCGTGGCCATCTTTGAACCACGTGACCTCCAGTTGGTGGAAAGTGCAGAGCAGTGTGACGTTTTCACCTCTGCTCAACTTTTTGATTATTCTCATTTTAGACGAATCTAAAATCAAAGTGTTCATTAGTTTTAATAAACAGTCGTTAATATTAAAGATTAATATTTGTGTCAGAACCAGGACATTTTTCTCTCACCATCAACTCTGACAGTCACTCCTGTCTGGTTAGTAAAACGTCCTTCAGGATGATCAGCTTCCATCCTGAAGCGAAAGCTTGCGTTGTCTCTCTGCTGAACATCTCTGATCTGTAAAGTTTGTCTTCTTGTCTCCCAGATATTGATAACGAGGATCGATGTTTGCTGAGTCACTGTCACACACAGACGGAGTGTTAGTGTAGCAGTACCGGTGGTTCTGACACCAGAGGACTCTGACGATCTTTGGTGGAACTTCTGTTTGATTCACTTTGAAAGACTTCAGAGGTGTGAAGGTGCAGCGGAGGGTGGCAGTGGATCCTCTGACATCACAGGTAGACCTGAGAGGATAGATCACAGTTTGACCCACAGCACCTAAAGAAGAGCAAACACAGAGCTGAGATCCGAACACAGTGACTCAGTTCACAGACAGAAAATACAGACTGCTGTGTGTGAAGCTCTAAAACAAAGTTTCCGAAACGTAAAGAAGTCGGGCAGCCAGGAAGAAAGGTTTGATGTGAAAACACAAGCAGCTACAATAAGACACATAAAAATGTTAAACACGTCTTACCTGCCAGCAGGAACAGGAGCCCACAGACTGTTTTTGTCCCAAACTGCCATCCTTACGTTTTAATGAGCCGACTGAATGACGACTTCTTTAAACGTGTGGTCAGCAGTGCTGATGAAGACACTGACTGACACACTGGGTTTGATTTCTTTGCGATCAGCTCTGAACCTCATTTTCTTTTACCTCTTAATAGAAAACATTGAAATTTCCTATTTGTCGCAACATTTCATCAAAATGACCAAACAGTGGAAAAATGCTGCTGATGTGCCTCTCACCTCCCCCTCTCCAATCTGCTGTTTTTCACTGTAAACATCAGATTTAATGCTTCTGTTGAGCTCTGGTGAAAAACCACGCTGAACATCAGCATCACAGTATAACAGTCTGTGAAAGGATCTGTGGTACCCTGGATGTTTGACCTGCTTTCTGATCTTTCATTGGACAAAGCTTGAAAAGTGCATGTTTGTTATCATGTGTGATGTGCTCTTATTTTTAACCTACATGTGATACGTGGACCATCCTCGACTCTTTCCATCATCAGACTGTGAACGCTGATGATGCTTTCCTGGGAATGTCTGCTGGATCCTCAGCTCGCCCTGTTAGCTGAAACACCGGGTTTTGACATGTGGGAGTCAGGATGTGATAGCTGTCAGTTTGTTGCCAACAGGCTGCAATCGTTCTTCTAATTTCGTCACTCCAGCTTTTGCCATGTTTGATTTATGCAACAGGTTTTTTTTGTTGCACATATTTCTTTCTTTTCTACATCAACGTCACGCGATTCAATTCAGCCTTATTTACATAGCGCAAAATCACAACAAATGTTGCCTCGAGGCGCTCATATTGTAAGGTGAAGACCCTGCATTAACAAAGACAACAGAGAAAACACAAATGTTTCCTCTGAGCTGCGCGCATGCAAAACCTGCTGACGCAGTCTCCGCGCACAAACAATCCAACCTTCATTCAAATTGAAATCAATACGTAACAATTCATTTGAGGAGTGACGGTGGTGAGAGAGAGCGAGGTTTTAGATGTGAGAGATTTGTGACGTTTAGCGTGTTTGGAGTGTGTAGTTAATGTGTTGTTTTGTGGATAGTTTTAGTTTGTGTGTCAGAACAATGAGGCGGCTGCTGAATGTCGCAGTTCTGCCAAAAAGCCACCAAAGGCAGATTAAAGTGTAAACGCAGGTGGAAGCAGGAGCAGTGCTACACCTGCTGCTGTCAGGCCTGCAGGGATCAGGCTGTGATTTTCTCCTTTGTAGTGGACACAAATAATTTGCGTGACTCATATTTGATGCAGAACACCTGATTGTTCTGTAAATAGTTTGAAATGGTTATAAAAACTGCCTCGGCTGCATTTTTAGGTAAACAGCTGCAACTTTGTTGTTTGCAAAACTCTTTTTTGAAGAATTAACTAGTAACTATAATTAATTACTTTTTCAAAATAACTTGCCCAACATTGGTAATTAAATAGTGTATTTTGCAGACAAAGAGTTCCAGGACTGTCTCCCAGACCACAGCAGGAGCTTCACACAGACTCGTTATACAAGTCAGAGCATGAAAAAATATTGTTTTCAAAATTGGGGTTTAAGTAATTTTCACTTCCAATTTGGTGTTAATATACTGCACAGGTCATGGACAAGATGTTTGCACTTTTCACTGTAAGTGGGCTAATGCACTTAATTAGAGCTACAGCGGAACCCCGATTTGTTCCCGAGGGTCGAAGCACCCATCGCGCGTTCTGAGTGAGGCGATGCTGAACGATAGGCTGTAGGCTAATTGCTAACTAGAACAACAATAAATCGTTCAAGTGGAACAGCGAAACGCAAGTACGGAAGCCAAGGGGTTGTGACGTGATTCAGAAGACATTGTGGGCATTGGAGGCTCAGCCAATCAGAGCCAGCGGATTTCGTTACGTGGGCATTTTGCCGTAACACGGGCAGAAATATCGCCGTTCAGCGCCTTCATAACTTGAATTTTTCATGAAACGGGGTATTCGTAAGTTCCAGTGTATTCTAACAGAAATACTTTAACAGAAGAATTAAACTGCACACGTCTGATGTTACTCACAGTGGTCCAAGGCACCGCTCAGGGTGTTTGTGTGTTTGCGCAGACACATGAAAAATTACAGGCAACATTGCATACGATCCCCACTGCTTTAGCAACAGTGGGAAGGAAAAACTCCCTTTTAACAGGAAGAAACCTCCGGCAGAACCATGGTCAGGGAGGGGCGGGGCCATCTGCTGTGATTGGTTGGGGTGAGAGAAGGAAGACAGGATAAAGACATGCTGTGGAAGAGAGACAGAGATTCAGTGAGGACTAGGTGTTACAGTCTCTGATAATGCTTGTTTAGATGGAGAGACTCTTGAGGGACGGCTGTTATGAGGAGGAAAGCCCAGAAACTTTGCCAGCAGCACGCATCGTTGTGTGCCTCAACTGCCGGTCTTTTACCCAGGCTAATCTGCCATTTTCCTTCCTTGGTTAGGTTTAGGGATTAGAGATCTGATCTAGATTATCATTTTAAATTTGGGACACATCATCAGCAGTGGACCTTGGATTCATCGGGTGTTTTGGCCATTATCACTAGAATCCCTCATCCAAGGAGGCCCTGCCAGGGTTGGTCAGGCCCTGGAGTGTCAGTGGTTTATGTTAACTTATTATTTCTCTCCTTCTTTCTTCTGTTTAGTTTCCTACAGTTTATTTTCTATCTATTATTATTACAAATAATACTCACCTGTTTAGCATTTATTGAGCCTCACTTCTTCAAAGGGATAGAAAAGGTGATCGAGAGAAGTAAGACAAAAGGGACAAGATAGGAGAGAGCAGAGAGGAGAGCTGGAAGGGGGGCGCCCGATCTGGCTTCCCACACCTCCCCGCCGGATCCGGCTGTACGCTCTTCCTCCCCACTGCCTCCCAGATAAGGGAAGAAGAGCGGAGAATTTCTTTTCTCTCGTGGTTAGCTGGCAGAGTGATGTCAGCCCTTTTTAACCATAGCCAGTGACTGGTCCTCTCAGCAGTGTTAGCTAGCTCTCTTATAGCCTGCCGTTGCGCCTGTCCTCTGATCCCAGTCTCTCTAAGCAGCTTTGCTGTTGTACTGGCAACAAAGCCCCTGCACCCCACCTCCACCGGGTGCACCTTGATCTTCCAGCCTCTGCGAATGGTACTCATGGCCGTTGGTCAATGGTCTTTGATCAGTGGGTTTTGGTCAGTGGTTGTTGATCAATGGTCATGAGAATTTGCATAATTATGATTAAGGACCTGACCTCCCAGCCCATTGTTCCTTCACTGGGCTGGTTTCAGTCATTATGCAAATGAACTGTTTATAAGATTGAGACCTGCAGTCAGCTGAGACTGAAGACGTCACCTGATGATGACGAAACGTTTCTCCCACAAAACGCTACGTCCAGATGAACAGAATCAACTTCTGGAGATTTACTTACCTGGATGATTGAGATGCATCAAGATGTTATGTCTTCTGATGATACTGCCTAAGGGAAGCATGTGTAATGTAAATTTCTCTACTTACTGATGATGTCAGCCTTTATTGATTTCATTGTCATCTGCATATACACACATGATCACACAGCCACAGTACTTTTTTCTTTCATTAATGTAGTTTTACTATGCATGTTGCACTTTGATGTATAATGGAAACAAAGTGTTAGATTTGTATTGTTGATTGTCATTTATGCTTAGAAATATTTACTCATATATGCTTAGAGTTTTGTAATTAGTTGTAGATTGGTAGAGGTTTTGATCCTTGATAGTCTGCAAACTTTGTGTGTATTAGACAGCACTTTGGGAGCATGAGAGGTCATACCATGTCTTATTATTTTATGGTAGGATTAACGTAATTGCGTCTGTTCTAGTCTAAGTGCTCTTTGTTTAGATGAACTGCAGGACTTCCTCACCGTGTTATCTAGGATGAACCATCTAGGGTGAGGGGGAGGCTACCCTCTTCCTGACCAAGGATGTTTGACCCTTTGATCAGCAGTCCACACACACACACACACACACACACACACACACACACACAGGCAAGGTACTCTTTGTGTATGTAGACGTCATATGTTAATGAACTTATGCATATTCATGTAACCTCAATAAAAGGACAGTGGTACGGGAGAACGGACGAGAGCAACTGGGGTCAAGCGAAGGGACGGCGCTCTGTCCAATCTCTCCCGTGCACGAGTACCATGAAGAAGTTTGCCTACTTGTGTCTTGCTTGCAGTGTAATTATATTGTCTTAACGTTCCAGCGAATAGGTTTATGCTACAAACCTAACACAAAGTCTCCTGATTCTGACACAAATTGTTAATATTAGCAAGCGTTCAGTAAAACTAATGAAGACTGAGAATAATCCTCTCCAGTGGTGATAAAAAGTTCGTCATAGGTGAAACCGTCACACTGCTCTGTGCTTCAGCCTTCCACCAACTGGAGGTCACAGGCTCACAGATGGCCACGCCCTCTCTGAAGCTCCTCCCTCATTGCGAGGAATATATTTATTAGGACATAAGTTTGATGTATTTTAATGAAGAGTTCCTCAGAGACGCTCCTGAAGCTGTGGGTGCTTTGACACCATTTCTGTTCCAACATGAGGTCAGATTTTTCTAGAACTCACCTTCAGTCCAAAGTTTTTCATGTTTGTGGGTGAAAACAGAAACCGAACACGTGTATTTATTGAAAATCTCTTTATCACCTGACAGAAAGAAACTGCAGCAATTTATTACAGACAGTGAAATCCTAACCGTACGTTCACACACAGGCTGACAAACATCAGAGAAACTTATATACAAAACAAACGGGCTCTGTCTCGAAGATCAACTTTACTTGGTCCCAAATAGAAATGATTTCAGATTTCTGGATTGTTCGACACACACGGAAGTGTCCAGTGTACTGTGATTACTAACAAATGTCCTCGTCATCACAGTGTTTTTCATTTTTACAAACGTAGAAAAGTTTGTATAAAAACCTGTTCTTTATTAGTCTGCTGCTTCATGTGCTCTCAAATGTTTCTGAATTTCAAACTTCTCACTGATTTCATTTTCATGGTTAATGTGACTTTTTATTTCCTGAGACTTTGGAGAAATGGACACAATTTAAAAAACAAAACAAAAAAAGAAAAAAATATGAGACCTCAGAAATAAAGAAAAACACTTTTTATAATTAAACGTTTAAAAATATTACATTTGTAGTAAAAAAAACAAAAACAAAAACAGATGGCGTTTGCCTTTAAACTGCAGTCCGCTTCATTTTCTGGGCATAAAATTTAGAGTTTGATGTGACTTTAGTGAAGTTTGAGTGTGTGTGTGTGTGTGGGTGTGTGTGGGGGGACGGATTACTGAACCACGGACACATTTACAACGACAGAGGTGCCCGACAGTACTGGAGAGAAAACCCATCAGCGAGTGACAGACGGGAGGAAAAACTTGCAGGAACAGGAAGAAAAGGAGAATCCCTGCTCACTCAAAGAGCTCCATTCCTCTTACATTTCAATTTTAGATCATTTGTAGGCACGCAGTATCCTTTTCAAGTTCTCTAATGTTACTCTTTTTAACGATGCTGCGGAGGCTTCCCCTCCACGGCGCCCTCACACACCTGCAGCTACGTCAGCTTCAGCCGCCAACAGCAGAGAGCAAAGACGGAAGAAAACCTCAAACAAACACTTTGATATTCACCCTTTCATTGTTACATTTTAACACATTCACACGTCAGCGATTAGAATCACCAAGAGTCACTAAGAGTCCTCTCCCTTATCTGATGAGCTTGAGCCCAAAATCAAGGCCATAATTAGTGATAACAGTTAATAAAAGCATTAAAAGAGATCATTAAAAGCTCTGAGCTGATTTTGCTAAATTACCCCCGATATTCATATTTGTCCACACGGCATCAAAGATATCAAACACAGACAGGAAGTAAAAAAGTATGTTTAAAAAAAAGGCACAATTTCACTTTTAAAATGTCAAGAGTGACACAAAACATTAAAAGACCTGAAAGCTAATGCTCTGTAATGTCCAGCAGGGGGCGACCACTCTGGTAGGAAAACAAAGTCTGTCGCTCGTTTCATGTGAAAGCGTTCAAAAAAAAAAAAAAAAAGAAGCGTGCATCACCAACCAACAGGTGATGTCACAGCAGCTAGGTCCATCTTTTAGATACAGGCTATGGATAAACCTGACTGGTCCACAGGGAGAATTTAAGGAGGACTAAGGCACGTTTGGCAAAGGACCGCATTTCCACAGTGTCCAGATAAAAAACATGAAATGAACTTTAACTCGTCTGCATCAACTAAACGAGCGTTTATGAAACAGCCCCTGGATGGTTGACGAGCAGACGTCTCCCCCTGCTGGACACTCCGAGTCATTTCAACACAAGTAAGGCTGATGAATAATCAACTTTAGCACGCTCTCAGTCTCGACCTGAGCATCGTGAGGCGTTCAGGGACACAGACGGTACTTCAACAATCAGGAATATTTTCCTTGGTGTGCAACATTTCATTCAAATTAAAAGTAAGGAGAATATATTTTAATATCAGGATTCTGCTGGAGAGACTCGGACCAATCGGAGGTGCCGACGCCTTCGAAAACACTTCTGTGATTTTCCTTCTCGTCCATCTGATTATTTCTATGACAACAGGACGATAAAGCAAAGCGTTTATAACAAACTGCGTAAAAATAAATCCTACAATCTAAACTACAGCAGAAGATTTAGTGGTTTGATGGTTTTAGTGTCTCTCGTTTTCGGCGCTCTGCACAGCGACAGGGTGATGATTTCTGAACAGAGCGCCCTCAGCGCTGGGAAAAGAACTACAAACTGGATTTAAAAAGAAAAAAACATGGACGTGAGGTCAGCATTGGAAGCTCCACCCCTTCACTATCATGTTAGAGGAATATTGGGAAAAGTAATGAGCGACCTCACGCGTATGAGCAGAAAGACGCTTAAACTGTCTCGTTGGCTTTGAGTCTTTCCTCCTCTGCCGGCGTCTGGATGCCGTTAGTGTGCTCCTGCTTCTTGTCTTTGTTTAGGAAGGGAAGCCCCTTGCTCTTCACCATCAGGCCGAAGTCGATGGAAAACGCCACAGTCGCCAAGAACCCAAAGACCTGGACGACAGAGAAGAAGAAGAGCGCTGCTGTAGGTGACCTGATAACACACTAGGGCTGCCACGATTAGTCGACTATCAAAATCGTCGACGACTGATTTAATAGTCGACGCGTCGTTTGAAGCTTTGTAAGATCACAAAAGACGCAGGAATAAGTAGCAGGATTTAAGAGTGTAATAACGGACTGAAACAGAAGATGGCAGCACTGCATGTACAAGGATGCCAGCTGCCGTTAAACCCCGAAGAAGAAGAAGCTGTGTCCCAGAATTCATAGCGCAGCCCAGCTTAGTTTCCAACAATGGCGGCAGCTAGTTAGTTTTAATATTACTCTTATTATTCTTTCTGGGTCACAAAATAAACGTTTAACATATTTTCAGGCGAGAATGTAGCTGTGTAAACCTCAAATATCTGCTCGGTTTATCAAGACACCGCATATTTTCAAAAGCGCTCCGACGTTTTCGGAGACGTCTGTTACCCACTAGCTCGATAGCTAGCCGGGGGCTAGGCTAACTAGAGCCGTGAGAACACCGGACTCCCGGCAGATCGTTTTCAAACCCACCGCCATCTTTCCCTACTCAGGTTAAACATGATATATGAGTCACTTAGATAACTTAAAAATGTTGTTGTTTGACTTTTTTTAGTATTTTATTTGTTCCTGAGTAAATCGGTTTGGCTGAGATTAAAGTTATAGTTTTTACACAGCTGAATAAACGTCAAGCAGACAGCTGATTATCAGAAGTGTGAGATGCTGGAGAATATACTCCGGTGTCCTGTTATATTTTAGAAAGCAAGGAGTTTATTAAACTTCACCGAAACAATCTGCAGATTTCATTAGAGTTTAATAAACTATCATCTTGTCTTTATTTTTAGTTAGCACCGTAAACACTTAAAGCTGTAAGCTAATGATAGTTATATAAGAGCAGATGCTGCTGGTGCAATAAGCTGTACTTGTACGTCCAATGGATGATGATCTGATTAGTCGACTAATCGCAAAAATAATCGGTGACTAGTCGACTATCAAAATAATCCTTTGTGGCAGCCCTATAACACACACTGTCAGCCAGGAAGGAAAGGAAAGGAGGAGATATAGAAGAAAAGGAAAAGGAAGATTCAGGAGGTAGGAAAGGAGGGTAGTGCGAGTCCGAGGACGTTTTCTCACCACAGCAACGGTTGCCTGAACCAAAGAGCCGCGGTCTGCGGCGAAGATGCAGGAGGAGATGAAGAGCAGCACAGCGATGACCCCGGTGTAAATCATGTCCTGTAAAAGAGAAGAAGAAGAAGGTGAGACGAGCGCCTCCGACAGTCTCCGAGTTGCCGCCCTCAATCTGACCGGATCAACAAAACAATAAAAGTGGACTTTTCTCAAACTGGAGGCGCTGCAGCGTGACGTAAAACAGCCACACGCTTCATTTTGAGCCTTGAGTCTGGATTTTTTTCAGCATGCTGAACCCTCGACTCACCGTTCACGGCCTCACTATACTTAATAATAAAGCTCTGTTTGTAATACTTCACATGTGACAGATTTTCATGGAGACAATCCTGCTGAACATCCACACGTTGGTTTAAGTCCAAGTTCATATTCAGAGCTACAATCCAACAAGTCTCGGTGTGTTAAAATGTTTTGCTGCTTTGATCCATCAGTTCTATGATGTTATCTTTGTGCCACTATTCTGAGCGCATGAAACAAAGTTTGCAGGTGCAAGTGTTGCATTTTGAAGAGAAATTTATTTTGAGTGACGAAAAGCTGAATTTGAGTGAACAAACTTCATTGCTGCGTGCAAAAAATGTATTTCAGTGTTTGCTGTTATCCACACACACACACACACACACACACCCTCTCGCTCATTTTTTGCACTTGCTCGCGCTCTCAACGTTTATGCCCGTGCGCGCTCAACTCTTTCTCTACACCGTTGTATTTGTGCCACAAAACCAGCCAATCACAGACTTGGATGCAAAAATAGCTGATTGGCTGTTCTGGTCTCCAATCAGCTCGAAATGACAAAATGCAATATCCCAGAATGCATTTCATCCAAAACTCAAAGGAGGCAGTGGCGGAGGAACACAGAGTGGCAGAGTTTGAAATATTACTCTTTCTGGGTCACAAAATAAACTTTTAAGATATTTTCATGCGAGAATGTTTCTGTGTAAACTTCAAATATCTGCTCGATTCATCAAGACGTCACATATTTGCATAAGTGCAAAAACTGAGCGAGAGGAGCTGTTGTGTGTGTGTGTGTGTGTGGAGATAATAGCAAACACTGAAATACATTTTTTGCACGCAGCAATGAAGTTTGTTCACTCAAAATAAATTTCTCCTCAAAATACAACACTTGCACCTGAAAACTCTGTTTACGTGCGCTCAGAGTAGTGGCACAAAGATAAGTTCTAACACTCCGGAATCTGACTGGAGGCTACAAGTGCAGTTCAGTCTGCAGACTGTAGGTGGCAGCATCACACAGTTATATGACAGCTGCTTTTACTGGTTTTCAGCCACAGTGTGTGTGTGTGTGTGTGTGTGTGTGTGTGTGTGTGTGTGTGTGTGTGTACTCTGGGACGTCTTTAAAGTCGTAGCTGCGATAAAACCAAGTTCTGACTTCAGACTTTGTGTGACTTGTTGCGGGTGTGAGGCGTGTCTGCAGACACGGTGCGGTGCACGCTTTGAGTTTGGGGCCGTATCTCGTTTTAATTCATCGTTTAGCGGGAACGAATAAGTCCATCATTCTGAGGCTAACGAGGCTCGACCGCTCGTACTCGTATTTAAACGCACCACAGCTGGCGGGCACTCGCTGTGGCACCGAAGTGAAAGGTGATGTTCACAAACGTTCCCGATCACTGAGATCCAAACTCGTCAAACACACAGTAGATGCGTCTGTGGAGCGACCGTGACAATCTTACATTACCTCGTTCTCACGTTGTCACAGTCGTTGGCGTCCACGCTGCCTGACAGCAGGGCGACGCCATCAGCCTTTAGGCCCGAGTGCTAAACAGGAAGCCGCCGCTGATGGCGAGGCGGTGGCTAAAATGCTTCAGCCTCTGCGCTTCTCTCATATCGACGTTTTTTTCAGCTCCTCTGTTCTTTTGTTCAGCTTCATTTAAACTACAAAGACCACACAGAGCAAACAGACACACTCGGACCGCCATTACAGTTCTTCCTGATTGGCTGCCCCTCCTAAGCAGCAGGAATAAAACAGATGGGAACGGGTCACCTCTGAAACCTGACTGTGGAAGCGTGGGCTTCAAATGCCTCTCACCACGCTTCCCTGTGACAGCGTGCTCTTATTGTGAAAGTTCAGCTGCTGCTGTTCCTGTCTGGTGTTTCTTTGCGGGCAGACTCGTCATGTTGAGGTTTCTCTTTAATGGCTACGATGAGGAAGAACTCTGTGGCTCGTCAGCCGTCTGAGCAGACACTGGTGTTAGTGAGCACCGCGCTGCGGTCGGTGTCCTCT
Source organism: Maylandia zebra (assembly GCF_041146795.1). Classification (NCBI taxonomy): domain Eukaryota; kingdom Metazoa; phylum Chordata; class Actinopteri; order Cichliformes; family Cichlidae; genus Maylandia; species Maylandia zebra. The sequence goes on from NC_135167.1 coordinate 40,507,340, forward strand.
TCCTGTTTCCACACACCACGGTGGAGCTGAGGCCTCCGGTGGAAAGACAGCGCCGCTGAAAATCAGTGCAGCGGAAAGGTTCGGCCTTCAGCTTCCGGCTTCCTGTCCACGCTCACTTTTCCTCTGAAAAGCAGAGGAAGCAGCGTCTCTGGCAGAGTTAAGGCTGACACCAAAACAATGAAGCTGCGCCGCCATTTCTCAAAGGTCGGCCTTTAAACGGCTGCAGATACCAGCCGTGAACTCACGCCAACTTTACTGGATCAAACTCTTGATGCTCTGACCCCTCCCCCTCTTCGCATCCAATCCCACGCTTTCCTGGTTCAAAGTTCAGAGCAGGTTTTTTTCCATGTGGACGTGAAAATGAAGGAACGCTTTAATTACTTTAATCTGAAGTTATTTATGAGCATCTTTATTTAGGTGGCTCATTTCCACGTGAATGATTTAACAGGGAGGTTTCGTTTGACTGGCCAACTTTAAATCTCATCTCTATGAAAAACAAATAAGGTGGGGGCGGCCTGGTTTGTGCTCAGCCAATCAGAGAGGCAGAGGGCGAGGGCTCGATTGAAGCTGGAACCCTCATTAGCTTTGAGAACAGCTGTCGAACTCGCAGCTCCACATGCAAACATTTCCACCCTGCTGAGTCTGAATTTGCAAAAAGAAAATCGTCCGCTTCTCGTTTTCGAGTTTCACTGCACCCACGCTGTAAGATGAAAGACTGCGAGCTGGAAGTGTCATCAGGGAGAGACTAAAATAAACCGTCTGTTTTCATTTTGGTGCGAGACGACAGCGAAGCTCGCAGGAGGAGAGCCGGGACAAACGCCACCGCCACGCATCCTCCTCAGACTGATTTTACTCGAGTACTCACACGAGTACCCGACTCCCTCAGAGTTACTCTGACATCGCAGACCGAAAGCATGCTGCGCTGTCCGTGCTCTGATGCTGCAGCTCAGCGAACCAATGCAAAGACAGTTTTTATAGTCAAGGTTAAAATAGTAAAAAGTTCCTCATCTGTCCAGAAATTCAAAACGATGCAAAATTAAATGTGTAAACTGAAGTCAAAGGACTGGATTATGAATAACACGGACCACGAGCATCATGTGTTGCCGGGTTAATGCCAGCTCAGCACTCTCTGGACAGCTCATGAACGAGTGCTGGGCCGACTCGGGTTACTTTGAACATGCATGTAGCGACCTGCTCCTCTAACGACTGCCGGTCGGGTCGTTATTGTAGTTTGGAGTGAGCTTGAACAAAGACTGTGCTCTGAAAGAGGAAGTGACTCTAAATAAAGCCAGACATGAACTCTGTTCAGGTCACTGAGCTTCTGAATCTTTCTCACGCGAGCGGAGAAGAGTGACTGAAACACGATCTCCAGGTTCTTACCACAGTGGGCCAGGCCCCGATGTGAATTTTTTCATGCAGCTTAGTAGAAAGGAGGACGAGCAGCAGCAGGGTGAAGAGGAAGGCCGTGCAGCTGACGAACTCAAAGAAGTAGAGAGGAGAGCAGGTGAAGCAGCTGTCCACAGTCTCCTCCAGGATGAAGGCAATGAAGGACAGCACCTGAGGGACAAACAGGAAGTCAGCACAGGTGAGCACAGAATAGAAACACAAGTCAGGGTGGCTCCTGGGACCACTCCTGTTGGCTTCATACATCAAACGGTCGGCGTGTTAGAGCGACATGTTCTCCTAAAGCAGAGCCAGACCTGTGAACACTACTGTGAATCTGTCACGGCCTGTGAAACCACGGCCGCCCACTTACTCAGGACGGCGCTATGCAGAGATGGACCTGCAGGTTCACCAAGTTAAACCTGAGTCTTACAATAAAACGTGCAGTTTCAGTGGACCGGCCCACTCAGGACCACAGTGGGCTGCAGTTTGACATGATAACAATAATGATTATTCTCATATTTTGTCAGACATTTCGATGATTATGAAGAAATAATTGCATAAAATGTTATTTTGTTTCACTTTTCCCGCTGAAAGCTTCTTCAGCAGCTCACTTATTCACCAGGCGCCAAAAACGCTCCGCGTGTTTGATTTGTTTTATTCTGCACGTCTGCTCCCGGCATCGAACGCTGCAACTACGACACACGGGGAGAAACTGACCTGATAGTCACCACTTCCTCCTCCTGTATGAAACAGACCTCCAGCCTCTGTCAGCTGCTGCCCCGTGTATTCGTCCTCTTGTCTGAGACGACGGCAGCTTATTTGTTGAAATGTGACGTCTCTTTCCAGTCTGAGCGGCTGCTGGCAGTTTCAGGCCGGCGTGACAACACAAAGGCGCCGGCTCTGCTGCATTTCATTAGAAGTTGTGGTCGAACCGCTCCGACCGCTCAGCTCTGTGTGGGCGGCAACAACAGCGATTGCTCCACACCAGCAGCCATCGCAGGGACGCCCTGAGCACATCTGAACCACCACAGCGGCGAGACCACGAGACCGTCACCGAGCAGGAGTCGATAGGAGCGCTTCACCCCTCAGACCCCCCGAGTTTGGGGACCTGAAAGAGCAGGCAGTGCGAGCCTGGGGAGGGGGTGATGTTTGGACTACAAACATGGAGGAGTTTGTGGTTGAGCTCTTCCAGGCCCCAAACACTCGACTTTGTTTTTATAAAGAAATACTCGTGTTGTGAATGTAAACAGACCTTTAAATGACTCAGAGAGCAGCGCAGTGCAGGAGGAGCTTCCTGTAACCGCTGAAGGAGCAAGTCAGGACCACACCAACTCTCTGACCACTTATCAGGACAGAAACCTTAAGAAATGACACTAGTGTGCTCTGATTGGTCCAGATGTAAGTACACGATGTGTCGAATGCACTCTCGAGAAAGTCCAAGCCTGCCAGATTTCCTCCGTCTGAAACGTTCGAGGGGCGTGTCAGAGCTGCACACCTCCTTTCTGCAGGTGACGCCGTCCCGTCGGCTTCTTCACACCACGACCTCCGGGTTCGTAGGCGAGTGCGGAGCAGCTGGGACGAGACGGCAGCTTCAGGCCTAAGGCCGCGGCTCTCTGCAGAGCCCTCCCTCTGAGCTCACGGTGGTTGGAAGGTGGGACATGAGATGACAGAGCACGTCTACGTTCCAACGCTCACCCGTGGTCATGAGGTAGTTCGTAAAAGAATAAAATCACGAGTAAAGCTGCAAAATGAGCATAAAGACAGAGCTGAGAGTAGAGTCGTTGCTCGTCCAGACCCAGGAGATCGTCACGCCGACAGATAAGCACCAGGATCCAAAGTCGGGATCATCAGGAACCAGGCGGAACAAACCAGCGTCTGTGCACGTGTGCAGGGATACTTTCCTCTCGCTGTCGCGTGTTTGTCCTCGTGGTTAAACCGAACGCCAGCCTCTGTCTCCGTTACAGCGGCGAGTTTAACTGGAGGAATATTCCATGTTAAAGTGAGCCTCAGCTTATAAAAAGGCTTTGTGCTTTTCTTCAGACAGACGAACCCAGAACCACAGAGCTAGCAGCAGACCGCCTGACGTCAGCGAGAGCGGCGCCGATACTTTTATCCTTCAGTCAGCAACACAGACATGACTCATTCTCCTTCAGTAATCTGATTACATGTTCTGTACCACCAGAACACTTTTAGGGACGCATATTTCTTGGTTCTAGGAGCAGAAAACGTGAAACGTGAGAGAATCTGAGTGACTTTTGAGTGTTTCTGTAAATACTGCCACTGTGTTTGTGCCCGTCACCAACATCCTGCACGTGCTGAGTGATCTGCTCTCACTTCCCTCACTACGTGGAACTATACGAACATAAATATGCAAAGATTGAATTCCAGCATCGCTGTCATCAGTCAGGCTGCCGCCACCGTGCTGTTAACATTAATCTCCAAGTCAAATCAGAAAGGCAGCGAGTGGGAGCAGCGTGGAAATCAAAAACCTTCTCGTGCACCTCTGCTGTGTTTATGTCTGTAGAAGACCGTGTGTCCGTCACCGGCGCTGGATCTCCTCCACGTGTCCAAGCTGGTTTACTTTAGGGAACACAAAGAGGCGACTCTGCAGAACAGGGCGGGCAAAAACGCTCTCGCCCTGGGGCGGTAATGTGGAACTCCACGCTGACAGCTTCGTCTCACCGTCGATGTACAACCTCAAAAACAAATCTGAGGTCTTAGGGTTGGAAACTCGCATGAAATTGAGGTCACCTGGAACAGAAAGTCGAAGTTTGCTCTGATTCGAGGCCTGTGTGCATCACTGAATGTGATGCACACAGAGTCCTTTTGTCCCACAAAGATCCTGAAATATGACAAACTGCTCAGGTCACCTTGATGGTCCCTCCTGTTACGCTTTAACGGGTTCAAAGGTGAAGCAGCGTTCAGTGTCTTTGCTCGTTTCAATCAGAGCTTTACGCTCCACTAAGCTTCACTACAAAGAGCCCAGCTCCTCTCAGTGTCTCAGACGTGTTTTGTTCTTTGTGCTCCTCTTTCATCAGCGCTTTAAACAGCTGCAGTAACTGCATCGACACCCGGCTGCGCCTCTGCGGTCGCTCGTGTGAAAAACAGCAGCTTTTCTTGTCCTTTCATCTTGCTGTAAAAGCAGACGTCTGATGGCGTTGCAGTAATGAAAACACTGAACGTTACAAACGCGTCACTCATTAAACGCTGGGTTTTAGAAACCTACACAGGCCAGCGTGCACACCCTGAGATCACCCCGAGAGACTTCCTGTTCAGCACGGACAGGTGAGACGTGACCCGGCGCGAATCAGCTGACTGGGGTTAAACTCACCACAGGAAGTCACAGTGGGAATCCCGCACGAGTCTACAGTGAAGCTGCTGTTAAAAACTCACCGGGACTTCCTGTCTGCTTCACAATAAACTTATTTAGCACTGAGACAGTGGACAGCTTTTATTGTGAAAGCACCTGGAGAGGCAGGGATTGGAGCTGGACAACAGCAAACGCGCTGCTTTAACCTTCAGACAACCAGGAGGTGCATGTGTGTGTTTGTTAGCGATTCTCAACTTTCAGAGATTTTTATATTTTTCTAACATGATTAAAACAAAGACAATAAGCAGCAACATGACGAGGATCTAAACGACTTATAGGATTTATGCCCAAAACGGATTCATGTCAGAGACTGTTCCAATCTCTCACAGCTGAGTCCACAGTCCTCCGCCACTGCAGTCCTCCGCCTGCAGTGGTCTACATCCACCCAAACACTCAGCTGTTGTAACTACACCTCTGTGGATGAACAGGCTGGAGGCAGACGGCACATGCATGTGGTGACTGGGGTTAAGTGTAACGCAATGCTACATACTGGTTTTCAAACCTGCAGTTATGAGGGGCAGCCAATCAGAAGTTTAGATGGACAGAGGCTGAGTATGGACATAAACATGGATTATTTTGAGCTGTGACTCATGCAAAGCTGCTCTGGTGGAGCCCACGTGGAAAAACATTAACCTGGGCCTCCTTCAGTCTGTGGCTTTCAGTTTATTTTGCAGGAAGGTTTCACAAAGATCTGACCGCACATCCTCTTTCTGCCCAGCACCCACCCGCGCCAGCTCCCTCCAGACTCCCGGGGCCGGATGCAGGCGTCGTCCTCCCACCGAACACCTCACTGAGCTGTTGCAACAGCAGCTCTGAGATCTGCTAACGACAGCCAAACTGACCGCTCCGCAATACTTTCACTTCCCGTTCTGCAGCTTCCTGAAGAGCTGCTGGATGAGGAAGATCCAGTCACAGAGAGGTCACACACAAACACAGCGACTGGTTCCCTCGCACCACGGAGCACGGCTAACCAACCCATCCCGCTCCTCACCGTCCGGCTGCTAATGCGCATTCATCTGTCCTGAAAACAGTCCCCAACAAACGAACCTCCACTTCCTGTTTTGCTGTTAAATTCTGTGTCTAAAGTTTGTGATGTAGAAGCCGCCGAGCCCGGAGCCACAGACTGGATGTGAGTGTGGAGTCACACTTCAGCTAAGACAGAACCTCCACATTAAAAGCACCAAAGCGACCTCATCCCCGTCTCCTGTAACCAGGAAGTCACAGACTGGTTTGGTCATCATTGCACCTGCACACGTGTGGTACATGCAGCGGCCTGCAGACACCACGGCACGTTCCTCGACTGGCTGCTGGAGGTCAGAGGTCAGATGCAGAGAGAGCGCTGCACCGGAGTGAGTGGTCCTGAACAGATCGCAGACGTGTCTCCAAACATTCGCTAACTGCTCTCAGTGAAACTGTCGGTAACTTTTGCCATATCGCTGCACAAAAGCAACAGATATACATTTCTCCCTAGCAACCAGTGGTTGCCATGCAGCTCTGAGAGCAATAAAAGCGTCCTCACTCCAGTGCACACAGGTCAGGACATACACATGAATGTGTTTACCACCTGTGTGAGTACGACGCCAGATGGAATAGTCTCCGCCCCCTGCTGATGGGAGAAAATGGACAGAAACATGAGTGTGCATTTGTTTTGCTGTGTTTGAATATCTGCTTGATTCACTGACGCAGCGACACTTTTAAAAAGTCAGCTTAAAAGCAGCTGACGCAGATTTCGCTTCTTGTTTTTGGAACCGTGGTGTGACACTCACAGATGTCAGCACGTTTCACGCCGGGAGTGTTTCCGTGCAGTCGTTCGGTGCGTGGCGGTAACACGGTTTATCTAAGAGCGCCTGACTTCAGCAGCAGGTTTTGTGTTGCTGTCGGCTGAGACTAGTGCTGGGCCATATCATACCGTTCACGATAACACTGGTGTAATGTTGGGCAACGATAAGAAAATGAAACATGGCGATAGAATATGGGTAAAACGCGCATGTGCAGTGCCTTTGTTTACATGCGCACATGGCGGCGACGCAGAACCAGAAGAGCGAAAGCGGATCGTTGAATGAAACCATGAACCTGAACTGGTTTGTAAAAATGCTGCAGCTTCACTGGTGTGGAACTGGTTTAGCTTTCGTCCGTCAGATACACAACAAAGCACTATTTTTGGTAGCGCATGCTAGCGGGCCGTCGTTATTACTGCGTTGTTTGGAAAATACGGCGCACTTACAATCAATCCTTTGATTTCTCTGAAAGTCGACAGAGCTCCTTATAATCCCGTGTGCCTTATGTATGAACTCTGGTTGTGTTTACTGACCTCGAAACGATTTTATGTGCACGGCGCTCGAAAATCTGTCAGATGTTTCAGTACGACTTTGCTGAGCTACGAAGCCGCACCGCTTGATGGATTGTCGGAGCGTTACGGCTGTCGTAGGCGGAGCCTCGCGGAGTGATACGTACTGCGCTTCGACATAATGTTACCGTATTGTGTGTGTATAACCTCTTTTTAAGGTTTGTGGATATTATACATGGTTACACTGAGGATATGTCGGCCAGTTTCCACTGGAAATGCCTTTTGGTTAAACTGTCAGCGAGGAGTTTGCATTTGCACTGTTAAATGTTTATATAACTTTAATGCAGATAAAAAACAGCTGCTTGTTTCAGTGGAAATACTTTGATGTTTTTTGCACTAATAAAGTTGTGGAGTTGTAAAGTATTTTGTCTCGCATCAATTATATCGTCAGTTATATCGTTATTGCAAATTTCCAAATGTACATCGTGATAAATATTTCGGTCGCATCGCCCTGCTCTAGCTCAGACGACTCTTCGTCTGTAAAGAGCGCACAGCCCAACTGTTAAAGAGGCGGCACCACTGGGGTTTGCAGATCCAGCTTCATGTCCCACAGTGTTGTTGTGGTAATATCACCGCTGTGTACATAATTTCATACATGTACACAGGCGCACGCGTAACTCTGCTCTGCAAATGTTTGGTTTCTGAAGTACTTCGTACCAAATAGACGAGCAAATAATCAGCAACTCTTGTTGTTGTCTGTTAGTCTGCTCGTCTCCCAGGACGGTGGGGGTGCTGCCGTCCACCTCCGGCTGCTGGAATACGTGTGACTGAAGAGATGTCAAAAACCACCACAACATGAACTGGATCAGAGGGGGAAACACGGGACAGGATGTGCTTGGGCGAGTTAGTTAGCAGCAACTGAACTTTCACAATAAGAGCGAGGGGATCCCTCGTGAAACAAGACTACGCTGATGACAGATCCTTCCTTTGGAGTTATTAAACACGAGCAGGTCAGCGCTTCGTGAGGTCAAACTAAGACACATCAGCTCTGTTCAGGCCTCCGTTAAACATCTGGTTCCAGCTGCAAACCCCGTTTTAAACAGATCTGCAGGAGAGTGGAGCAGCTTCCTGTCTGATTACTGGCAGTGGACTGTCAACGCGCCACAAACTGCGGAGGCATTTCCTGTGCTGAGCAGCCTGAAGGGAGGCCGTGTGAGGAGCGTGCTGCACATCCTAAACAAACTGAGGTGAAAGCACAAGTGCACCTGGTTTAATCCTGAAAGGTGCGCAGAGTTGTTTTGGTCTCGGTCCAGGAGGATTTGTCCACAGCGATGATATTATTGTTGGTTACCTTCATCACTCCTCGCCTATTTTAGCATGTTTGCCTGCCAGGACATTACAGCATCACCTCACCTGCATGGATCCAGCTCAGCTGTACAAATGCTCAGAGTTACAAGTCTTTTTTAAAAGCAGCAAACAAGTCATCATCATCATCGTTACAGACCGATGATGAGTGCAGACTGTTCTGGATTCCTGTCACCATTTCTCACACTCAGTGTTTCCTGTCAGTCAGCTGATGGTCGTAAGCCTGCAGAGACTCGCAGAGGATCGACTCTGCAGCCGGTTGCTTTCGGTTTTTGGGGGGTTTCCACAGTAACGACCCTGAAATGAGCTGAAACTAGAACAGATCCTGTCAGCTACACAGCTGGGCTTGGCCACCAAGACATCACTCGTCGCTTCAGGTTGTTTTATACGGTCCAGCCTGCAGATGGTCAGTGGTCACTTTTCTCTGAGCTGTACTGTTATGATCTGCAGAGCCGAGGCCCCGCGGGCACGCCTCAGGCACGCCTCGGGCCCCGTGTGTTTGCATGTGCGTTTCTTCACTGCTACTCCTTCTGTAGCTCTGACATGTAAAGAGCTGAACTCTGTTTCACCAACACTGAGCTGCAGGAGAACCTGAGTGTTTGACTCTGACTGAGGATCACTGCACATGTGCATAATTCATGGAAGTCACAGCGCAGCAGCCGCTGCATTGTTTTCCTGCACAGTGGACGGTTACAGAAACATCAGACCCACAGCAGAGAGTCAGAGGTGAGGGAGCAGAGACAAAGAGTCTTTTAAGACATCTGAGGCAAAGTTTCAGCAACATGTCAAACACAGTTTCAGCACCTAAATAATGAATCTTTCCTCTCTGAAGCATCAGAAACCTGCTCTTCTGTCACAGCTTTCAGACTGAGCTACTGTTTGCCACACCGGACAGGAAACTGAGCACCTCTGCACAGGAAGGGCCCGGCGTCTTCCTGCAGGGGCGCGATCCTCGCTGTTAAAGGAAGTTTAAAGAGCGCGTGCAGGTCGGGCCAGAGCCTGAGAGCGATACAAATATCTGAAACTTACTCTGAAGGACGATTTAATCATTTACCAACATTAATGTTTAAATAATCCCAATCTCGATAATTCTTATTCCAACTAAATATCATTGATTTCAAATAAAAACAACTTTTAATTATTTAACTTTAAATCTGAGGAAGGTCGTGATTTTTTTTTTAACTGAATATTTTACTTGAACTGTTTTAATTGAAGGTCTGCAGACGTGCAGCACACAGAGGACACTGATGATGGCAGTGTCAGCTCACAGAGCAGCTCACGTTTAAGTTTCAGCCAATGAGCTGAGACGATGAGGAAACCCTGAAGGTTTCACACAGTTTGTGTGTTTGCAGGTGTGAATGAATGCTAAACGAAAGCATCTCATTGGCTAATGAAGAGTCACATGAGTCTGAGCATCTTTGAACTCACCACTTCAACGACTTTTAGGATAAAGCGGTTTCTGTCCAGGTGGGCCGAAGGGATCAGGCAGAAGCTGTTTCCGGGGTTTGGGGTCGTGGTGGGAGTATAAACTGGTTCAGCCATGATGGAGCTGAGAGAGAGAACAGAGACGCGTCAGATCACGAACACCACACACTCATGGTTTCTGCTCTAAAAGGGACAAAAAGCTGCAGTGCTAATATTTCAGAGCCATAAATGTCACTCGAATCTCACACCAGAGGCCGGCAGCACGAGGCGGGACCTGCGGCTTAGAGGAAACTTCAGGCTTACCTGGACCGTCAGGTAAACCTGAAAGGATAACCGCAAAGATACATCACCATGGCAACATATGCTGCTGCCCCAACCTGCTTCATTCAGCGGAGTCGGTAAGTTCCAGCTCAGCAGGTTTCATAGAGAAATTCCTTCAGCACAAAAACTGCTAAAGAATCCAGACGTGGCACTTTTAAACACACTTCAAGTCAGGCCTGCTCAGCATCAGTTACCATGGTGATGGTGAAAAGAGGACTGAAAACCGTGGCTTTAAGCTCGCTAACCCGTTAACCTCGCTTCGGATTTGCAGGCCTCGGATCTGCCAGCTCTCAGGACAGCAGCGTTATTAAAGCTCCTCCCACCATCAGACTTCATCTCTGCAGCAGCCTCAAAGTTCACAAAGGAGGAGAACCGGAAACCACATCAACACACAGTCCCAGGGGGTCAGGGGTCAAAGCTCACGTCACTGAATCCTGGTTTACGTCACATTCAACGGGAGACGAAGTCATTTTATAATATCTCAAATGCTTGCCCACTTCCACAGGAACCACGTGACCACCTTTAAAATCCCACCAACAACAAATAATAGTGATAATAATACCCAGCTGCACCTACACAGCAGGTGGGATTACAGGCTTTTAAAACGCTGAATGAACGTGAAGTTAAAGCTGCTGAGCAGAAAACTAAAGCAGTGATTTGGATTTAAGGACAGATGTGATGTATTCATGTCCAACGATGGGAAATCCCTGTTTCAGAGCAGCCGGAACACGAAGTCCACCTTAAAAACAAACAGTGAAAGAAAAAAGCTCAGATCTAAATATGGCGTCAGGCTCGTTTGTCTTCATAAACAGCAACAAGGTCGACATGACGTCACGCAGTACAAATGAAGTGAAAAGCGCTGAAAGGTCGCTGAATGTATTTCTGCACTTCAGCCTCCGCGGAGCTTCTCCGTGGAGCTTCTCCGTGGAGCTGCGAGGACATTTCAGATCAATTTCTCATTTTCACAGTAGTGAAAGCGAAAGTGATCGGGGCAGGTGAGCACAGCTCAGGTGTGATAAGAGCAGTTTATGAAGCCATTAGTCGGCCATGTTTGAACCACAACACTGAACTGCAATGAGAAATGCTGATAATGAGCGAGTTTGTGATTACAGACAGCTACAGGTCCAGTCAGAGTGTCCCGACAAACGGAACACACGGCACGCCCCTACTCTGCAGATTATTCGGTGATAAACCAACTTTTTAAGCCTACACGGCCCGCGATCAAATACACGATAAAGACGAAGAGGCTGCTGCCGAAATGAAGAGCGGCTCGGTCACTAAATATCTGAAGATTCTGCGATGATTTTAATTCAGCGCTTTTCTCCAGAAACGACCCTGGAAAATAAAATTGACCTAATTCTGAAAGAAGTCTGGCGTACGTCGCACTTCCAGTGAAACGGACGCGCAGTGGGCTTCGTATTGACTTTTGATGGTGGCCTGAAATCTGCGTAACGTAACCACTAAAACAGGAAGTGAGGATAAAGTTTGAAGTGGATAAAAACGCGAATGTTCAGAAACTCACCGTTCAGTTTTCTGCCGCTGAGGACGAAGATAAAGTTTCCAGCTGTAAAGTTCAGACTCAACTCGAAGCCGTCTTCCTCTCTAATATTACTTAGACTTCCGCATTCTGCCCTGCCGAGCCTAACACACCGGGAAGATTTTCAAAATAAAGGTGCTCAACACTAGTAACAAGGAAAGAGTTTCAAACAACCAAAATAAGACAGAAAGGCGTGAAAAGGTGACACAATACGTGAAAAGAAACAAAAATGAAATGAATCTTTAAAAAAGGTGACAATAAAAGGAAATAAAGTAAAATCAGAGAAAAGTAACAAAATGAAACACAAAGTGATCAAAACCAGAGAGTGACAAAAATTCAGAAAAAGGAAATAAAGTTAAAAAAGAGGAAAAATTGAAACAAAATAAGATGTCAAGTATAAATAAATAAGGTGATAACAAGACAATATTAAGACATGAAGAGGCAAAAATAAGAAAAAAAGACTAAGACAGTGTCTGCGACAAGGAAGAAAAACAATGGACTCGAACAAGAAACATGTTACCAAAACACAAAGTGACCAAAACAGCATTCAGCACAATAATAATAATAATAATACTAATAGGTTCAATAAACTTGCTTTTAATAACTGTAAACCATCTCTGCCATCAACTGTTGAAGGTGTTTCTGGGGCAGATAACATTGCAGCGTTATGGAGACAGCATTACAGCGCGTCGTTTAACTGTATAAAAAGTGAACCATATGAGGACAATTCTGACATGAGCAATGACACAATAAGTGTAAGGACACATGAAGTATATGAAGCCATTCATAGGTTATCTGATAATAAATCCTCTGGTTTGGATCACATCACTGCAGAACATTTAAAACATGCTAGTTTAAGGCTAGCTCCTCTTCTAGCGCTCTGCTTCACTGGGTTTATGATTCATGCCATATTACCAGACTCAGTGCTGTGTATTTTAAAGGTACCAGTTATGAAGGACAAAGCTGCAATAGTGAGATGTTTGGAAAATTACAGGCCGATTGCACTAGCCAGTATTTTATCTAAGGTGTTAGAAAGAATCCTGTTTGACAGAGTTAGTGTTCATCTCTTCTCTGGATAATCAGTTTGGCTTCAAACCAAAGCACGGCACTGACATGTGCCACTGTGACACTGACATGTGACTCAAGGAAATAGTCAGTTTGTATAGGGCTAAAAATTCATCTGTCCTCATGTGTTTCATTGATGCCTCTCAGGCTTCTGATCGAGTGAACCACAGAACACTTTTTGATAAGATGAAGAGACGGGGAGTTCCTCAGTACATCGTGAGGATTCTCTCTTACTGGTACGCTCATCAGAACATGCAGGTTAAATGAGGAAGCAGTATTTCTGCCCCCTTTGGTGTCAGCAATGGTGTTAGACGGGGTGGGATTTTGTCTCCAATTTTATTTAATTTATATGTTGATGATCTGTCCATACAGTAAAACATTGATAAATCATCTCATGTATGCCGATGACCTGATTGTTTTTAGTCCAAGCAGTGCTGGGTTACAGGAGCTTCTCAATGTCTGTACTGAATATGGTGTGCAATATGACATTGAGTACAATGCTGCTAAAAGTGCTGTTTTGATATGTAGAACCAAGCAGGATAAACAGCTAAATTTCCCTCTGTTTAAACTGGCCCAAAAACTCTTTAAGTTCATAAAAAGGTGAAATACCTCGGTCACTTTATTACTGAGCAAATGAATGATGATGATGACAGATACAGACAGCGGTGTAAGCTCTATGTGCAGGCAAATGCTATTGCTCGCAAATTCAGCTTTTGTTCACTTCCAGTTAAAGTGGCTTTGTTTAAAGCGTAAATACTGCCCCCTTGTGGTCATCCTACAAACACTGTAGCACGCAGAAGCTGCATGTTGCATATAATGATGCGATGAGAATCCTTTGCAGGAAACCTAGAAGAGGGTAGTGCCAGCCAGATGTTTGTAGCTGTGGGTGTTTGGACTTTTAAATCACTTTGAAGAAAGTTAATGTTCAATTTTAGAGAACGACTGGATGGCTCTACAGTAACATAGTAACAGAGTCATTTTAGCGCTCACAGATATATATATATATATATATATATATATATATATATATATATATATATATATATATATATATACACCCATATTAAGGTTGGTTTTTTTTTTTGGGGGGGGGGGGGGGGGGGTTGTGTGTGTGTGACAGCTTTACCTATAACTAAAGCAACCTGTGGGAATTATAACTTTAGCTGCAGAATAAGAAACAACCAAAGGGTTCAAATACAAAAATGTACAAAATGATTTTTTTCAACCACAATATAATGGAGTAAAAATATACAACCCTACTAGAGCACACGTTTAGGATAAACACATCATCAACAATAAAAATAAAAAGTGGAAAGTCGAAAATTGAAGAGAAAAAAAATTAATTCATAAAAAACAAAAAATGAAGAATCATAAGTTTGCAGATAAATAGAAACGGAGTAGAGAAAAAACAATTTCATTTACAAAAAACAACAAAGAGAAAGAACCAAATTTAACAAAAACAAACAAATAAACAAAAATCTGTGAAGGAAAAGGCAAATTCAAAAATAAAATAAATCAATAAATAAACCAAAAATATTCATAATTTAAAAATATGGGAAGAAAAAAATGACCTGAATCGAAAAAGAAGCTCGTAAATCTATAGTCAGATATAAAAATATAAATTAGTATTTTTTTACTGCCTGTGTCTCTGATCATAATGTGAACCGTACTGCTTTATTACAAGTGAGTCAGCGGCGCTCCTCCGGCTCTGCTGCCCCGCCTGTGCCGCCGGTGTGCGGCCTGCAGGGGTCGCTGCAGCCCGCGCTCCTCTCCCACGTCCTCCGCTCCCTCTCCGCCGGCGTGTGTGAGGCTTTCCCCGCTATAAAGCTGCGCGAGGTGACTGGAAGCTGGAAAGGCTCTCCAGCAGCCACAGGAGCAGGAGGAGGTGGAAGAGGAGGAGGATGAAGATGAAGCTGTGTGTCCGTACGCTCGCAGCTGATCTCAGTTCAGTCCGTCTGAGCTGAGCGGAAACTTTGGATGCTTTTCTCGCTCTGGAGCTTCTTCTTCTTCTTCTTCTTCTTCATGAACATCTGAGCAGGTAAAAACTCAGAGAGCTTCGTCTTTCACAGCCTTTACTCATCATTCCTTTATTGTTTATGTCTCCACTCTGACTTCCTGCCTGATTCTTTAACCTTTATGATGACAGAGAGGTGATTAAAGCTGGATTCACTCCAGCACTCTGAGCATCTCAGGGTCAAAGCACTCTCCTCTTCTCCTCTTCATGTCTTTAGTCTCACGGAGGATGGATGGGTGAGGGGTGGATGGGTGAGGGATGCATAGGTGAGGGGTGGATGGGTGAGGGATGCATAGGTGAGGGATGCATATGGTGAGGGGTGGATGGGTGAGGGATGCAGTCTTGAAAGGACTGGGCCTTTATTTTGAAATGAGATTGAGTGTTAGTGTTTCTTTGTGAGAAACAGCACAGGTGTTGATTTATGACCCCACAGTGAGCTCCGTGACTGTCTGTGGATTTTTCACGGGTATTTTGAAAAGCAGGAGAAGCTTCGGTAGCGCTGACGTTTCCTCGCAGCCAGTGAAGCTCTGACTGGAGACGGATGTTTGTCCTTAATCGCTTTGTGTGTTTGGCTCATTAATCAATATGATGGATCATTATTATTCATAAATGTGAACCACGCACAGAGAGACGAGTTATTCATTATTATCCCTGCAGATGAAAAACTTCTCAGCTCGAACTGATCGATAAAGCATCGGTTATGATCTATTCTCCGAGAATGAAGGATATTCGTACTTTGGTATCATGTATGGTTCTCGGTGTTTATTGATCAGAGCATCGATGCTTTGTGAGTCCGTCTCCACCTGTGGTGACGTCACAGTGACCTCAGCAGCACCTTCCTGCCAGTTTTTTGAATTTGTGCTTCGTTTATGAATCTTTGTGATAGTTTGTTTATTTCCAGAGTCGTTTAAAAAAAAACAGTTTTTGTTTCTTTCTTTGTTTTTTTTTTTGTCATTTTGCTTCTTTTTACAATATTTTTCTTTTTTCTACTTTTAACCTGTTTAGTTTCTGTCTGTTAGTTTTTTAATCATCATTTTTTAGGCCCTTTATGCACCTTTGTGTTTTCTTTTCACCTGTTTGTTTCTTTTTGTGATCATTTTACATGTTTTTAATAACTTCCGGTCTCAACATTTTACAACTTTTTTCAGTTTTCATTCATTTTACATCCAATTTTGCACACGTGACCACTCCCCCCCCTTCACGTCTCTCTGAGATCACTATTTGACTCTTTTGTGATCGTTTTGCATGTCTTCTCGGTTTATTAGTTAGCTTTTGTGCATCTGTTAGTTTGGTGTCTCCGTTTGGGCATCCCCTCTGTGTCCATGTTGCTTAATGTTTTGGGCCCTTTTGCATCTTTTTCTAACCCCTGTGTAATCTTTGTTGTGGCCACTGTGTCTCACGTGTTCTTTCTTTCTATTTGAGAAGATTTTTTAAAAATCTATTCTTGTTTTCTTATAGATGCTTAGTTTAGGTTTGCAAAATCAGATACTAAATCCCAGCATCTTTTTCTTTTCCGTGTAGCCAATCAGTTTAAAGTCACAGGGGTCATGTGACTCCCTGGTCCTGGTTGCTGCCTGTTAGTGGACGGTGAGGACCTGTTTTGCATTCAGAGACCTCTGTGCAGCACATGAGCCAGAGGTTGGGAAACATTTGTAATATTTGCTTTGAAGTTGGGCTGATTTGCAGACGTGTGGGGTGATGAGATGAAGAAGAGCGATAACGCTCAGGGAGGAGATGTAAAAGGTGCAGCTTTGATAAAAACCCGTGAAACACGAGCAGATAAACCTGTGCCACAGCTGCATAATCGGACATTAAATTCAGCTAAAAATACCTGGTGCCATGTCTTTGAACGCCTCGCAGGGCCTCAGGCCGCCGAGCCCGCTCTGCTCACATCCTCAAGATTACTTGATTATTTTTACAGGATTAGAAAAGTTCAAAGTTACAAACGTTCTTTTTCCTAAGCTTGTTGAAAGAGTTTTGGACCACGTTTCATTCAGCTTCACTTTCACGCTCAGCTCTCTCGTCACCACACAGACCGGCACAGCGTCCTCACCACTGCAGAAATCCTCTCACTCTGCTCAACATACTAAACTCCTCCACTCGGGCCAGTAACTCCTTCTCTGCCCGGACTCCGCGCTCTCCCACCTCACAGCATGACCTCAAACCAGCCCAGTGTCAGCTGGAGGTTGGAGAGAGGCGACCCTGAGACAGTCGTCGTGCACGCACGCCGCCCTGCGGCCAGAAACTCCATGTTATCAACAGAATCTGTGACAAACTAAAAATACAAACAATGCCACATAAAATGAACAGAATTGATATAAAAAACACTTTAAAGGCCAGGGTTGTGTGTTGGCAGTCTGCAGGTGCACATCGCTGTCTCCATGTTGTAGCTGTATGCTGTCACCAGGGGGCAGCGTGAGCAAATGTGGAACTACCTGTGAGCTACTCTGGTTTTCGTAAAGACGCCACCTCTCCCCCGTCAGCTCATCCGCAAACATCTGAAACAGGTTACAGGACAGGGCGGTTAAAGCGATCCGGAGCTTTTCAAACTATCGGCAAAGTTTTTATCCACACAGACAGCAGAGTCTAACAGCAGGAAGCACCGTGCTCTTTCAAAATAAAAGAATGAGTATTTAGAAGAAGAAGACGTTTTAGGGCTCATCTGATATTAGTGCCATGATTAATATTTCATCAGGTTTCATCTCTACTCCGTTATCTTCACACATATGTTACTCAATAAGTAAAAATCTGCTTTCTGGGTCGATTTGGAATTTGGGGGTGGAGCTTACAGAAAATTGAATTTTACCCTAAATGTAACTTCTTCTTTTTTTTTTACAGGCTTTGTGTTTTATGTTTTTAGGGCAAAAAAATAGAGCAAAGTGTGTATTGTTCATTTTAATGTAAAGAAATCCAAGTTCAATAAGCTTCCATTGACAGAACACACGATGAATCGCTACATTAGTGTAATTTCAATAAAAAGTCTTATTTTCTTATGATTACAGCAGGTTTTTCAGAGATAGAAACGTTAAACTTTGCACATATTCTCATGTCTGCAGTGGTGCTGAGAGCAGGAACAGCTGGGTGTTTTATTGGAAGATATTTTCACACACGTGGAACTATGTAGAGCGCTGGACTCGATCCTTTAGTCCATGTTGGACAGCAGTGACCTGAGGTGAACCACAGCATCAGCACTGCGACGCTGATAACGAACAGCATCGTCACTTTTTAACTGCAAGAAGAAAGTGTTTGTGTGAAGCAGCTGCTGTTTGCAGATGAATCCACGTTCTCAGGGAGTATTTGTGTCAGTGGGACAGGAGTCGCGGGCCACTCCCCCCGAGAAACCCCGCCCCCTTCATTTGTCCTTCTGCAGTGGCAGCACGTTTAGGCAGTTTTTCACAGCTTCACGCAGCACTGTGCTATTTATACAGCAGGTGATGATCACGGTGAGTCACTCTTCCTCTCCGTCACTATGCTGACAATCAGCTGATCACAGGATGCTGTGTGTTTCAGTCACAGAACAACAGAGACTCAGATTTGCTCTGGATGGAGCCATCTCCATGGCAACGCCCCCTGAGGCACATAGGTACTGTAGTAAAGTACTCTGTAGTACTTCTGTACTACAGTACCTTTCCCCCCCCCCCTTCAGCACAGAACAAAGACTATAGATGAAAGACGGACAAATGATTTGACTTCTCAGTTTTAGCCTTTTGGCCTTTACTGCTCAGTAACATCATTAGTTTCACTCTCGGAGCTCAGACTTCTTGGACTGTCCGTTAACACAATCAATATTACCTGTTACTGGTGAGATAATGTCATTAAAAATGTTTCCAACGGCTCCAACAGCTAAACACGGTCAAAGGTCCAGTTCAGGGATTCTGATTAGCTGAGGTGAAGCTGAGCAGACAGCGAGCAGCTACATCCTCCTGTGTCGCCATCAGTGTTGGTCAAGTTACTTGAAAAAAGTAATCAGTAACTAATTACTGATTACTTCCCCAAAAAAGTAATCCCGTTACTTTACTGATTACTTATTTTCAAAAGTAATTAATTACTTAGTTACTTAGTTACTTTTTAAAAACACGATTTACAACCTGAAGAGGTGATAAAGTGATAGATCTTTCAGCCCAATTCTACTTTTTCTACATAATCCATCATACAAAATGTAATCAGATGGAAAAGTCTCTTTTTAAAACTTGTTTTATTAATTTTAATCTTTTAACTTTATGCATCAAGCAAACATTTAATTATATGCAACATTCTCTGACTGGAAGAAATTTGTTTAACATTTAAACCTATTTTCTGCACATAAAATAAAATATTTTTTGTGTTTACACTCAGTCTTTCAAATAGATGCAAGTAAAACACAGCAGAAAATAAATAAAGTCAAAGACTCAGCGGTCCTGTTGCTCTATTTTCACCTGTAAAGCAGGAGTGGGGCAGGCGGAGGTTTACCCTGGTGCAGGTGTGCCGCGGTCAGTGGAAGAATCCGCGAGTTTCTCTGTGAGTTTCCCATTACGTCGTAGCTACTCGGTGCTTGTTGGAAGTTTAGGGGTTTTTTCGCTGTAAAAAGAAGTTTTCTTCCCACGCACAGCGGACACTAATGTTTTTGTCACTTTTTATGGAATCAAACTCAAAGTAAGGTCAGTAGGGGAGACCGGGGATAGTTGTAACGTGGGTCAGTTGTAACACTTTCAATTTCTCCAATCAGGGCTAAGTTTCAAATGATGTGACTCATCCTGTGCATGCCCAATTCAGTTCTGCTATCACATGTGAAAAATCAGCACATTTCGTCAAACACAGACAATTTAACACGAAAAAAAGTAATTTGTATGGCAAAAAGTAAGTTTTTCTACTTTATTTCAATTTGTAATAGCATTATCTGCTTTGCAGTTAAACTCATCAAACTTAAATTATGTTATTTGTATGTCTATGGGGATATATTCTGTGTAGGTCTTTAGTGCTAATGTTTTAGCCGTTGGCTGTAATGTTAGCTAGTTCATGGCTATAGGAGTCTGGGTCAGTTGTAACAGCAACAGTCTGGGTTAGTTGTAACAATAATGCAGATGTTACAACTTACCACACTATTACTTTAACTTATATTAAACAAGTTTGTGAACGACATCAGCAGAGAGAGGTTCACTGGTCACATTTGTATATGCGGTTAATGCCTGTTTGTGTTCACACACATACATTATGCAGACCTCTGTGTCAGAGATGGACCAGTAGGAAGTACTGGTAGTGGAAATAAATCAGGATGGGTGCAAGAAACAATTTCCTCATCTTTCTGAAGCACTCTGAAAACCACACCAAGGTAAGCCAGGATAAAAAGTAATGGAATTGCGATGTTGGTGAACAACTACATTTTTTCAGCTTCATTGTTATGTTCAAAATTGGTGCAAGAGTTGTAGGTTATAATGCCCACTGAGCCAATGAGGCCAAACTCAAGGAAGACCAACCAAAATTAATGAAATATTCAGTTGCAGAAAATTCCATAATTTGTCTTTTTTGGGGGGTTGGAATATGTTCAAAAGCTAGATTTCTGCATTCTGTCACACACACACACACACACACACACACACACACACACACACACATAGCTACAGTAGGTCAATTGGAAAATCCAAATTGCCACTAGGTGTGACTGCGGGAGAGAATGTGAGCGCGAATGGTTGTCTGTCCCTGTGTGTTGGCCCTGCGACAGACTGGCGACCTGTCCAGGGTGTACCCCGCCTCTCGCCCTATGACAGCTGGGATAGGCTCCAGCGCCCCCCGCGACCCTGAAAAAAGGATAAGCGGAAGCGAATAGATGGATGGATGGATATCGACACTTTGTGTTAAACTTCAACACGAGAACATTTCGATTCAGAGCCGGTGAAGCTGCACAACTCTCAGGAAACACATTAATACTGATCCGGTCGACGTGTAAGCAGCCATCAGTTTGTTTGCTTTGTGCTGCTGGTGGAGACAAACTGCTACAACTCAGGAACACGCTGAATGGAGCTGATCGGGCCTGTTTAACCAGTGTGAACACAGAGCTAACAGTGAAAAATGCATGAACTCTGAGCAGCTGTCCTGTTTTTCCATCCTGCCCCAAATGCGGCTTAATGCGCCGCAGTCATGAATCACAACAACTGAATATTGAACAGCACGAAGTGGCCCATTCATTCCAATTCAGTCCAATTAAAGTCGCTAACCCAGAGTTCACTCGCTCATCCCTGAGCTCCGGCTGCTCTCAGCCATTCAGCTTCAGGTTAACATGTTTGTTTGCTTATTGACAAAATAAAGGGGAAAAAAGTACTGTACTGTGCAAAAGTCATGAGCCGCCTTATAAGTATTTTTCTCCACTGGTGGTTAACAGGTTAACAGGACTTTCAAAATAAAAGCACAGGGATTCTTCTCTTCCCTGGCGTTTAAAATCGCCGTCTTCATGGATTATTTATCCCCATCACCTCCATCACTGATTTTCTGAACTCAGCAGAGTAGTCGTGTCCAAATTCATGGGCTGCATCCTGCTGAGGACCCGGCCTTCGCGGTCTACGTGGGCCGGGTCCTCAGAAGGTCGGGTAGGCTGGAAGTAAACGGTTGTGAAATGGGACGGTCTCGCCTTCTGATCTGCGTCACCGCTGTCTCGGTGGAGTTTAATAAACTCGGCCGTCTGCTCCTTGCTATCTAAAATATAACAGGACACTGGGGTAAACTCTCGACCGTCTCACACTTCTGTTTAATCAGCTTTCTGTTTGACGTTTATTCAGCTGTGTGAAAATCACCCGATGGATTAATAACGTTTAATCTAATCTAATAACTTTAATCTCAGCCAGACTGATTTACTCACGAACAAATAAAACACTGAGAAAAGCCCAACAATAACATTTTTAGGTTGTCTAAGTGACTCATATATCACGTTTAACCTGAGAAGCGAAAGTCCGCGGTGATCTGAACATGATGTGCCGGGAGTTGTGCCGTTCTCTGCGGCTCCAGTGACCCTCGAGCTCCCGGCTAGCTGTCGAGCTGGTGGGTAGCAGACGCCTCTGAAAACGTCGAAGCACTTTTGCAAATATGGGATATCTTGATAAACCGAGCAGATATTTGATGTTTACACAGCTACTTTCTTGCCTGAAAATATGTTAAAAGTTTATTTTGTGACCCAGAAAGATTAGTATGAGTAATTTTAAAACTTAGTAGCGGCCGCCATTGTTGGAAACTGGAGTTTGGCTGGGCCGCGCTATGAATTCTGGGATATGGTAGGCCACGAAGGACACACCCGACCCATCCTTCAAATTCGGGGAAAAGGAAGACGCATTTGTCGGCTGCATTCGGAGGAGTCTACGAATTTGGACAGCCTTCGTCACGTCGCTGTGACGTAATCGCTCTACAAATGCGTCCTCAGGAGGATGCAGCCCATGAATTTGGACTCCCCCAGTTTCTCGTCTTTCTGGTCTCATCTGTACTCATATATGTCCATATACATGAAGTTAATATTTCCACTTAAAAGTTAAAAGTCACCATTTGGAGGTTGTAAGGCTTTGTGGTTGAATCACACCTGATGTCAGTGTGTGTGTTTGTGAAATCTGGCATTAAACTCAGTGAAGTCTAGAAACACATCAGTTTGGGTTCATAGCTGCTACCTTGAACAGCTGTTTCCTTGGTTACCATGGTAACGCGGGCCCAGATAAGTGTTCTACAGACAAAAAAAGTCTTTCTGTTGAAATATTTTAGTTTCGAAGATGTGATGAAAAATGCATCCATGAACATCAGCACGGCTTTTTCATCACTTTTTAAAGTTTCACTGTACGAGTGGAGGACCTGAGCTTTCAGAGCAGGACTGGACCAGCTGAGACCAGCTGATAGGACCAGCTGATAGGACCAGCTGAGACCAGCTGATAGGACCAGCTGATAACGAGTTGATAGCATTTGAATCAGGAGAAAAGTGTAAGTTTCTTGATCTTTGAAACATAATGAATGATGAGCCTGTTAGAGGTTATTGCTGCAGAAACGTGCTTGGCTGTCGTGTTCTCTCTGTGCTCTGCTTGAAGCGCTCGCACTTTTTATTCTTCTGCACAAACACTTTGTTTGCTCATCGCCGAGCTGAAACCCGCTACGTTACCCAGAACCCGCCGGCATCAGCGAGCGGAGCCTCTGAATGACATGAATTAATAACTGTAGTGTTGCAGCTGCACAGGGATCTGTGTGATGTGATTTTCATGAGCGTCTCTTTAATCTGTTGTTGGATGTCATCGCGCTGCGAGCCTCAGCAGGTGGGAGGATTCATCCGCCGCTTGACTGAGCAGCTGAAGCTGCATCCACCTGCACACCTTGCTGTGACACTTACAGAGGAGTGTCTGCAGGTCAGAGACACGAAGCAAGAACAGAGATGCGTTCCTCCCCTACAAACACGCTAACTCTTAACTGATTAGCTTCCATGTT
This sequence comes from Maylandia zebra, assembly GCF_041146795.1. Classification (NCBI taxonomy): domain Eukaryota; kingdom Metazoa; phylum Chordata; class Actinopteri; order Cichliformes; family Cichlidae; genus Maylandia; species Maylandia zebra. Next base: position 40,530,531 of record NC_135167.1, read on the forward strand.
CAGTCACATACCTACGCCCGTCACACCCTCACTTCATTAGTGCATCACTTCATCATGACCCTCAGCGAATGAGGACATCCACACCTACAGCCTGTGTTTGAATCATCCTCTGCAGCGTCTGCAGCCTCACTCATCTGCTGTCATGCTTCCAGTATCTCTGCATCACATGCAAGGCGAACTTTAGTGTTGGTGTTCTGATGCAGCAGCTGCAGCAGGTTAATCAGGCAGCAGGCTGTGTTTGTTGTCTTCTACTTTTTTAAAACTTTTTTTTACGTCCTTTAAAGTTCCATAAATGAAGCTCACAGCTACATAAAGTTCTCAGGTAGCTCAAGATACTCCAAAGGTCCTCTTTAGCATCATATTAATGGTAATAATAATAAAGTTTATTTGAATAGCTCTTAGCAAAATTAGTGTTACACATACATCACTTAAAAGACTCGAGTGCCACATCAAGAGGTCAAGAGGCCATAAAAACGGCTAAACTGGAGTATAAAAACACAGTTGAAATAAAATTCACCACAGGGGACCTCCACTCAGCCTGGCAGGGCCTCAAAACCATGGCCTCTGTGAATACTGCGGTCACCACCCAACACCCAACCACCCAGGTGGAGGGCAGCAACCCCTCCTCCCTCCCTGACGACCTCAACGCTTTCTACACCAGCTTTGTGACGGACAACATCACCCAGCTTGAGGAGTCCAGATCCACTCAAACCTGGCAGCTCTGCACTCACCTCCAGGACGGAGGACGTGGTGAGAGCCCTCAGGAGGACGAGGGAGAGGAGCTCACCCGGCCCTGACAACATCAGCAGTCGAGTTGTGAGGCACTGTGCAGGGCAACTAGGAAGTGTGTTCGGAGTCTATTTCAACCCTCAGTTAACAGTCACACCGTCCCCCAGCTGTGGAAACACTCCACAGTCATCCTCATCTCCAAAAGAAACAACCCAAAGTCTCCTCCATCGCCTCCCTGGTGATGAAAGCCATGGAGAAGATCATAAAACAGCACATCGTAAGAGCAACTGACCCCCTGATGGACCCACTCCAGTTTGCTTACCGTGCACGCAGAGGTGTTGATGATGCAAAAATCTTCATCTTGGACTCCATCCACAAACATCTGGAGCTCCCTGACTCCTCCACCAGACTTCTGTTTGCTGATTTCTCATCAGCGTTCATCACTCTGCAGCCTCACATCCTGGCCACTAAACTTTCCTCCCGATTTCACCTGGATGATCAGCTGATCCTGTGGATATTGGACCAACAGGACTCAGAAAGTTCGGGTCAACAACTCTCTCCGGTCTCTGTTCCACCTCCACTGGCTCCCCCCAGGGCTGTGTGCTCTCCCCCCTGCTCTTCATCCTCTACACTGATGACTGCAGATCCACACAGCCCAGCTGTCACCTGGTGAAATATGCTGACGACTCAGTTCTTCTGTCACTGCTGTCAGGCCCTCACAGCACCACGGGCCCACTCTGCAGGAGTTTGTAGAGAGGTGTGACAGCTCCAAACTTGAACTGAACGTGAGCAAAACCAAAGAGATGGTGGTGACCTTCTCCAGTAGGCAGAGGGATCTGGCTGCTTCAGTCACCACCACCATCCACGGGAAGCCAGTGGAGGTAGCTGAGGAGTACAAATACCTGGGAACCATCTTTGACAACCTCCTGAAATTCTCTGCCAACACAGAGGAGAATCTCAGGAGGTGCCACCAACGGCTACACCTCCTTAGGAAACTCAACTCCTTTGGAGTCAGCACACCCATCATGATGACTTTTTACTACACCTTCCTGGGAAGGTGTTTAACAGCGATCTAGGCTCTGAGAGGTTGCTGTTGGCTGATGAGCCTGCAGTTTGTCACCACGCTGTCATGCTGGGTTTTGTTCTGTTGGCTTTTTCGAGTTTTCTCGTTATGTCTGAGAGTTTTAGTTTGATTTCATTGTTTGTTTGCAGTGAGAGGAAGGAGAGTCCACATGAAACACTTTCATGGCACCTGCACCAGAAAGCTGAA
>NC_135167.1:40535029-40545029 GCF_041146795.1 Maylandia zebra
CTCGTCGTGCAGCGAGCTGCAGGAATTTATGAAGAACACGTCCAAATGCAGTAATCACGAGAGAGACAGTGATTCAAAAAGTGTGACAAAAACTGAACTGAGTGTCTCTGAGCTGTGTCTGCTCACATCTTGTTATTTGACTTTTTGCATTTGCTTTTTATTTATGGTTTTATTTATATCTGATTTATTTTCATTGTTTAGGTTGTACGGCACTTTGTGTCAGCCGTGTTGTTTTATGAATAAATATGGAAGGATGATGTAACAGCGATGCTGACTGATTTTGTGGGAGGAGCTGAACAGCTCAAAAGAAGCATCGTCTACCTGAAAGACAAATTAAAGGCATAAACACACATAATAAGACATACAGTTGGTAAATTACATTGACTGTGTTTAGAGGAAGCAGATGTTTACTGCAACAGGTCATACGGTTACTGGTTTTTCTTATTAATTAATATGAATGTTCTGAATTCTTCTTCACAAAAAGGCTTATTCCTGTTTGTTTCTTTCACAATAAAACACATATGCACAGTATGAATGCTGTACAAATGACTCACAGAAGGCCATCAAAGAAATTTATGACAGATTCTAGTTTACTCCTTATGAACTAGGTGACAGGAAGTACAAACATTTTCACACAGATGTGCCAGCTGTGTTAACTCCTCCATGTTCACAGTGTCCACTAGCTTTCACGCACCTACACCCACACCTACATATACATGTGTTTTATGGGGATGCACCCTCACTGAGTGAGGCTCACAGGAGCTGAACACTGTGACAACAGGGAAGTAGTTTCTCTTGTAACTTTGATTTATTATTAAAGATAAGCTGTTTGCTCAATGAAACACAGATCTGTGTTGTTGTCATCCAGGCTGACGTTTGGGGCTTCTGCTTGGAGCTATTTTCAGTTATGCATGTAACTGTGGGGTGCAGCTGTGGTCGTAGCTTTTAATCCACACCAATCAGTGACTGGGATCAGCAGGGTGTTGATGTTACTGTGCGTTGATCAGCAGGTATCTGTGTCTGCGTGAGAATGATAACTACAGCCAGTTATCATGGCGGCAAAAAGGAAGTGAGATGTATCGTTGGTTTCAGAAATGTGATTTCAGACTTGTTTAGATGCTTTGGGCTGGTTTTGGACTTGTCTTCAGACATTTTTATTCTTTTGTGTTCTTTAAAACAGAACTTAAAGTTATTCTGTAAACGTGTGTTCTGTCTCGGTGTGGTCCCAGTTTGGCCTTCGCGATGGTTCGGACTGGTGGAAGGCTCAGTGTAGGTCAGTCTGTGTGGTGCAGGGCGTTTGTTCTCCAGCAGCATGGTGTTGAGTGAAGAATTCTCCTTCGTGGTTTTAGTGATAAGAATCTTAATAGATCTATAAAAAGACTCATAAGCAGCCTTTGATTGGTCTATTATAAACTCCATTGATTGGTAGAACATGATCTCCTCCACAGAAAGAACAGATCTGTGTCCTGTTTCTGAAACATCCTTCCCTCCATCGTTCCTCAGGGCTGTAACCTGAGCCAGCTGTGTAAGGAGAATATCTTATATTTTTATTAGAGGATAAGTGTAACTTCCTCCTGTGAAGTGCTTCGGATACCAAAACCTCGCTCTGCCCGGGGTTAATCAGATCAACCCGAGTGCTGCTGATGGGATAATGGAGGGAGGTGATGGAGTGATTGGTTGGGAGTCGAGGTGGAGATACAATCACTCTGTCCTGACCCAACAGAAAGGGCTTCCTGTCAGGGCGGAGTTTATCTGCCAGCAGGAGACAATGGGGCTGAAGATCAGAGTGCTCATTAATATATATATATATATATATATATGTGTGTGTGTACACACACACACACACACACACACACACACACACACACACACACACATATACAGGGAGTGCAGAATTATTAGGCAAATGAGTATTTTGTCCACATCATCCTCTTCATGCATGTATATATATATATATATACACACATACATACATACATATACATATATACAATATTTTTATTAATAGAGATTTCACTACTGAGGTTAAACATGATATATATATAAGTCACTTAGATCACTTCTAAATGTTAATGTTTGGTTTATTTCAGTGTTTTATTTGTTCCTGAGTAAACCGGTTTGGCTGTGATTAAAGTGAAGCTTCATAACATATTACTCACAGTTAAATTAAGAGGGGACGGCAGTAAAAACTCCGGACCTGTGATATCATCAAGTACGCTGATGTTCCAATTGTACAAATCACGAGTCCGTGCTCGCGTTCCTGGCACGTCCGGTCTCGCTGAGAATGCGAGTACGCAGCTTAGCTCGTTGCAACATGGCAACTGCCTCAACGCTACCCGAAATTGAACCTCCCCCACCCTCATTCAGATCTGGCGTTTGGAACTATTTTGGTTTTCATGTGACGTATGACCCTGAAGGTAAGCGCGTCATGGACTAAAGTAAAACAGTATGTTGGATGTGCCACGCAATGCTCAATTGGTGGGAACTAGTGTGTTAGCGCAGTTAGCTCGTTAACGTGTTGCACAGGGCAATACGCTGTAACTCGTTAACGGAGATTTGCCGTGTTGTGGCGTTAACGTCATTTCAGATTAACGCTGACAGCACTAGTGGGAACACAACGAATATGACTGCACATTTACTCTGACATCATCCTAGTGCAAAGACAAGTGGAAGCAGACAAAAACAACAAGCATGCATGCTACAAACTTTACCCGAGTCATTTAGACAGCCGTTAGCACAGGATTCTCCTTATGGGGACCTGATATGTTTAATATGCTGCTGAGAATATAGCCCAGAAGAAGCGTATAGTAGAGCTTTTATTTTGGAAAGAGACATTTCTCTGTAATAAACTCTCTTTTCCAAAGATGAGGGATTTCTCCATCAGATAGATTTATTTATTTTTTTTATTTTGTTGTTTCAGCAACATTAAATTTAAAAACTGTACTTTTGAGTTAAAATATATATTTATAATTTTAATAAATGACAAATTAAAAAGGCATGAACATTTTTTGTATCGAAAAAATATCGAACCGAACCGTGAATTTTGTGTATCGTTGCAGCCCTAGTAATTAGAGACAGGATGCGAGGCTCCTCACAGCAGCAGAGATATAAAAGCAGGTCTCTAATAATCAAATTAAGCAACTCAATCAGAGCAGTGTCACGGAGAGAGGGTCAGTTATCACGCACAGCGAGTCCAGACGTGCGAATTAATTATGTGAACATCGTTTTGAACGTAATTTTTTCTACACTGTATAATTAGATTGTCCTGGATGAATAGGAGTTATTTCATCAAATACAATTAAATGCATGTAATGAATAAAATCATCTCTTATTCCGATTTAATTAGCACCAGTTCAGCAGACTCGCTCTGGCTGCTGGTTGCATTCATTCCACTCTGACAGGGAGGATTTCCATGCAATTATGATATGTAAATCAGTGATGAAATGAAATCACTCAGAGGCTGGGAAATGTCTTGTAAAGTTATTATAAAGTTCTCCTGTCTGTCATAAAGACCTGGAATAATTATTGTTACGTGTTGCTGCTGCGACTCAGAGCCTCCGTGGCTGCAGTTCCTCTGACGTCCACTAGATGATCAGAAGTCTGACGTCAATGAGAAAACATCCATCTCACCTCCACCCACAACACAAAGTCCTCACAGTTCATCCCCCAATTTACACAAGTTCACAAAATCCGTTCACAGCTAATTTAAGTGAACAGAACAAAGTATTATTGCTTCTTTCAGTTAATCCTGCGGCTTTACGCATGAGCTGGAGTCTCTGAAAGGTGTTTTTTCTGGGTGGTGTCACACAAGGCACAATCGCAGGTCCTCGAGTGGTTTAAGTGCTTTTCCACACGCCTCCGTCCTTACTACTCATCTCCACTTCCTGATTCACTCCCTGTCCTCCATCTGTCCTCCTCTCTTTCATTTTTCATTATCGGCTCCTCAAACACTTCTTTTCTTTTAAGTGAGTAACTGTAGGACTTCATGATGGCCGCCGCAGTGTTTTGCAGTTATTGGCATGTTCTTCTATTTTTGTTGTTTTATGGTGGTCAGCTGGTCGGTGTGTCGCTGCCAACCGGGGAAAGAATAAAAACAAGAACCAATATTTTAAGACCAAATATAATTGCATAAACTAATCTGAATGAAAAACATAACTCTCCTGTGTTTAATCAGGTTCCATGGTTCTTCCATTGGAGATGCTTCTGTCTAGACTCCAGTAGGGCTGGGCGATATGGCCTAAAATCCATATCGCGGTATAATTTGAAGCACGTGCGGTAACAATATATATCACGATATATTCTTTTCTTCTGTATAACGTATTTTCCACACTATAAGGACTTAAAATCCTTTAATTTTCTCAAAAATCGAGAGTGTTCCTTATGTATGAATTCTGGTTGTGCTTACTGACCTCGGACCGATTTTGGCTGCAGAAATCTGTTAAAAATGTTTTAGCACAACTTTGGTAAGCAGCACTGCTTGATGGATGTCAGAGCATTACGGCTGCCGTAGTGAGGAGCTTCGCGGAGTAATCTGGGTCCAAAACTCCGTCTGCTTCAGGTCCCAAAGTCAAACAACACAGAGTTAAAAACTGTCTAAATTCTTTCATCTTTAATTAAATCATCAGCGATGCTGCTTTACCAGGTGTAACAATTTAAGTTTAACATCCATGAAAACAGAATTTATTAAATTTAACGGAGTTAGAAGTTAACAGGAAGTTAGCTCGCTAGTTTCCACCTAAACATTTCATATCAGAGATTTTTGAAACTAATTCAAACGTACAGCTCTGCTGTCACTTCTAACATAAAGACAGGAAACTAAACAGCAGTGGGTTTGCAGGGTTACTGAAGTTGGGCTAGCTGGTATATAATGTTGTGCTACGTGATTGCTAGCGACACAGCTATGTTAGCATAACATTAGCACAGTGAAGCTGGAGGATGAAGCCAACTTTTATTCCACTCGATAAAAGTTAACGTGCGGGATTCTGGTGGTCAGGGACAAATGCAATCGCATAGCAGGATGCTGTACACGGGACAAACTTCAGTCAGGAGAACAACTGAGAGCATTCATCCACAATACGAGGTTAGTCATTAATATACTGCAACAACATGGGAACAGAGCAGCTGCGAGAGAATTCAACATTAATGAATCAATGTTACGGAAGTGGAGGAAGCGCAGTTTTTGGCTTTCCCCATATTTCAAAAGTGCTTCACCTCTTTGCTATGACTGTCGCCCGCCATCATTTGCAGATGATAATGGTTTTAGCCGCTGCGATGCTTTTGACATCATCAACATGCGCTATCCCGGTAGAGCGGTATAGTCAAAATCTCTATCGTTGGCCAAATTTATATAGTTTCTATCGTATATCGTTTCTATCGCCCACCCCTAACTTGTAGTCTCTTTTACTTTGGTCGTTCCTCTGCAGCGATGTGTATTTGTACTGTTGTAAAAGCTGAAATATCCCCTACTCCCTAAACGGGGTTACTGTAGGATTACAAGCTGGATGCTTGAAAGAATCTGCCTTACAATTCCTTGCATCGGTTTGGTCCAATCAGCACAATCCAGTGGTGACCATTTTTAAACAGCTGGAAGCAAATGTTTGTGGAAAAACAGAATTTAATAAGCCTGCAGTGGCGATGATGTACGAATTCACAATACAAAAGCTGCATGAATCATATCCCTGGCTGTTAGCTTACTGCCCTTCAGAGGCTCATTGATGCTGAGCACCTGTTTGCTGCAGGAACTCGGGGTAGGTGCAATGATTGGCCATGTGATTGGCTCTTTCTGTCTTCCTGTTTCCACTGCGTGATCAGGAGGACTCGTGAGCTGGCATTTTGTTGAGTCGCATCATGCTCTTCACTGATATTGTAACTAGAGATGGACTGATCCGATATTACGTATCGGTATCGGTCCGATACTGACGTAAATTACTGGATCGGATATCGGAGAGAAATAAAACATGCAATTTGATCCATTAAATATCAAAAAAGCACCTCACAAAACTTGCGACACGGCGTAACTCGGATCATAACCGTAGCACGTTGAAGCAGTAGCAGTGGTGTCGTGCCATCTCTAATTATAACAGTGGTGCTTGTTGTAAGTAGTTTTGAGAAGTTTCTGCCCTGGAGAGGATATTTGTGAGCCTGACAGCGGTCAGGACTGATTCTGGTCAGTACATGAATCGTTCGTGCAGTGAGAAATGGCTCGATGGTGACGGTTCAGACATGTCTTTGAGGCTGTCAGCGAAATGTACGCGGGGACTCTAAACTACCTAAACTAAAGGTGCTTAATGCTGCCTTTTCTGGAACTTTTCTGCTTCTCCTTCAGACTTCCTGTCCCGCCTCCACCATGAGTGACATCTACGAGTCCGCAGCCAACTCTCTGGGCTTGTTCAGCAGTCCCTGTCTCACCAAAGTGGAGCTCAGACTCACCTGTAAAGGGATCTCAGACCGGGACGCTCTGTCCAAACCCGACCCCTGCATTGTGCTCAACATGCAGTCCCACGGACAGTGGATGGAGGTAGGTGACCATGACAACCGCAGTGGTTTGTAATGGTTTTAATGGTGCGTTGTGCTGTTGTTTTGTACCTGTTTGCTAAAGCTTCAGATTGTTTTCGCATTAGTTTGGGGGTTTGTTTGAGTTTGAGATGCTGCGTCTCAAAAATCTCTTCACACATCAGCCAGTTCCTCAGCTGAGGTTGGAGAACGATTTCGAGTTTGGCTTCAGGTGAAGGTGAAGGTTGTTGCCTAGCAGCCGTCTCACAGTGAAGTAGTGAGGAACAGGTCGTCCATTTGTCCACGTTCACAGGCTGTCACCGTTTCTGTGACATTAGGAAGTAAAGCTCACGTCTGCGGCTTCTGTGCACACAAAGAGGGGGATGTGTTACCATAGCAACCAAGAACCCAGCGCATTAAAAGAAGTGGTGATCGTTGTAAACCACGATCTCTATTCAAACCTGACCCTCTAGTTTATTTTAAAAGTTCATGTTAGCGCCTAAACATAAAACAATCATACATTTTTAAATAATAATAAGCAATTATGTGTGGAAAAAATAAATAAATTAAGATAAGATAAGATAAGATAACTCTTTATTGTCATTGCACAGTCATACATAGTACAGTAGTACAATGAAATTGGAAAAACTGTCCTACGTCGGCACTACATATAACACAACACGACACGATATGACACATCACAACGTAACAAACAACACAACACAGTATATTAACTTAGTATAAAAAGAAGAATAAGTGTATGTGTATTGCACACTGTTATTATTGCACATTAATTATTATTGCACCTTGTTATAAATATAAATATTATTGTTATCGTTTTAAACATTGTTACCTCCCCCTAAAAAGTCCAGGGAGGTATCCAGTCAGGTCAGCTATTTACATTGATCAGGGCTATTGCCCTGTTGTAAAAGCTGTCCTTGAGTCTATTTGTTCGGGACCTCAGCAGCCTGAATCTCCTGCCAGACGGCAGCAGCTTAAACACCCGGTGTCCTGGGTGTGTGCAGTCCCGTAGGATGCTGTGTGCCCTCTTGAGACAGCGAGTGCTGTATAGGTCCTTCAGGGAGGGAAGAGGATGTCCAATGATTTTTTGGGCCATGTTGATGACCCTCTGGAGTGCCTTTCTGTGTGCTGTGGTGCAGCTGGAGAACCACACACCGATGCAATATGTCAGCACACTTTCAATGGAGCAGCGGTAGAAGACGGTCAGCAGCTCCTTCTTCAGGTCCATTTTTCTGAGGATTCTCAGAAAGTGGAGGCGCTGTTGGGCCTTCTTTAAGACCGCAGAGGTGTTAGAGCTCCATTGGAGGTCTGTGTCTATGTGCACACCCAGAAACTTGAAACTGGAGACCCTTTCCACGCACTCCCCGTTGATGCTGACAGGCTGCAGCTCGGACTTCCTCCTTCTGAAGTCAACTACCAGTTCTTTTGTTTTGGTGGTATTGAGGTCCAGGTTGTTGTCTGCACACCAATCTGACAGCCTCTGAACTTCAGCTCTGTATGCAGTCTCATCTCCCCCTGAGATGAGCCCCACCACAGTGGTATCATCTGCAAACTTGATGACTGTGTTGTCTGGGTGGGAACTAACACAGTCATGTGTGTACAGAGTGTACAGTAGGGGACTCAGTACACAGCCTTGTGGAGAGCCGGTGTTGAGGCTGAGGGCTGAAGAAAGATGAGGCCCCACTCTAACTCTCTGTACACGGTCTGAGAGGAAGTCTCTGATCCAGCGGCAGGTGGTGGAAGGAAGTCCAATTTCCAGCAGTTTATCTATTAGTCTGTCCGGGAGTATCGTATTGAAAGCAGAGCTAAAGTCAACAAAGAGCAGCCTGGCGTAACGGCCCTGCACTTCCAGGTGAGAGATGGTGGTGTGGAGCGTTGTAGCAATGGCATCTTCAGTTGATCTGTTAGCTCTGTATGCAAACTGGAGCGGGTCGAGTGTGGGTGGCAGGCAGGACATGATGTGACGTCGGACCAGTTTCTCAAAGCACTTCATTATAACAGGTGTTAGAGCAACTGGTCGGTAGTCGTTGAGGCTGCTAATGTTAGTACGCTTTGGCAGTGGGACAACTGTGGCTGACTTTAGGCACGGCGGGATGCAGGACTGGGACAGTGAAGTGTTGAAGATCTTAGTGAAGACCCCAGCCAGCTGGTCTGCACACTCTTTTAGGACCTTTGCGGTTACCCCGTCTGGTCCGGTGGCCTTCCTGGGGTTCACTGCCCTCAGTGTGCGCCTCACCTCATATTCCTGCACTATGAGGCTTGGGCTGCTGCTGTCCGATGTTTTTGCTGCTGCTGCCTCTGGTCCCTTCACCTCAAAGCGTGCGAAGAAGTGGTTCAGCTCCTCTGCAAGCTCCGCGTTACCCTCAGTCAACGTGGTATTGCCAGGTTTGTAGTTGGTTAAGTGCTGAACTCCCTGCCATACCTGTCGTGAGTTGTTGGTGGTGAAGTGGTCTTCGATCCTTCTCTTGTACGCTGCCTTGGCCTCTCTGATGCCTCTTTTCAACTGAGATCTGGCTGCACTGTACTGCATACCATCACCGGATCTAAAAGCGGCGTCACGTTGCTTCAGCAGGACCTGGACCTCTTTAGTCATCCAGGGTTTCTGGTTGGAATACACCCGGAGACGTTTGTCCACAGTGACACTGTTGACACACAAGTTAATATATGAGAGCACTGATGTTGTGTGCTCTTCAAGGTCCTGATGTTCGAACACGCTCCAGTCCGTGTTTTCAAAACAGTCCTGCAGCTGATGTGATGCACCTTCTGGCCAGGTTTTCACAGTTTTTGTGACTGGGGGGGCTCTTCTCCTAATGGGAGTGTATGCAGGGATCAACAGCATGGACATGTGGTCTGACAAACCTAGATGTGGTAGAGGGGTTGCTCTGTAGCCTTTTTGGATGTTGCTGTAGGCTTTATCCAATGTGTTTTTCCCCCTCGTTGCACATTTAATATGCTGTTCAAATCTGGGGAATACTGACCTTAAATCAGCATGGTTGAAGTCCCCAGCTATAATGTGCACTGCGTTTGGATGGGAGTTCTGCTGGTTGCTTATTGTCTTGTGCAGCTCCTCCATGGCAGAGTTAGCATTAGCATCGGGTGGTACATACACGGCCGTTACCATGACAACAGTAAACTCGCGAGGTATGTAGACGGGTCTGCACTTCACAGTCAAGTATTCCAAATCCGGGGAACAGTGGCTGTCTACAGTCTTTGTGTTTTTGCACCAGCTGTCATTGGTGTAGATGCATAAACCCCCTCCTTTGATCTTACCGGAGTGGCCGTTCCTGTCGTGACGGTGAACCGTGCGGCCTGCTAGCTCAATAGCCGAGTCCGGAATTGATGGCTGCAGCCAAGTCTCTGTGAGTAATATTATGCTGCTGTCCCGTACACACTTATTGACTGCAATTTGTAATCTCAGTTCGTCGATTTTGTTGGTTATGGACCTGACGTTGGAGAGGAAAATACTCGGAAGCGGTGGCTTAAATGG
>NC_135167.1:40552529-40600029 GCF_041146795.1 Maylandia zebra
CATGAAGGGAAGGCCTCAGGTTTCGGCCACTTCCTGCTCCCAGCTGGAGCCTTTCCTGCGTCGTCCTCTCCTGCAGCGTCATAATGAGATCATCTCCTTTTCAAATCTCTTTTTATGTAAATTTGGACTAAATTGTTTAATGATTGTCTTTATTTGAAAGCCCCCGCCGGCCTGCTGAGTAAACAAGAAAACGGTTGATATCAGTGCTAATAGTGTGTCAGCTCATCAGTGGGAAGACAAAGCGAGTGATTGTTGCTGATGGAGTGATTAAGGGGCGAGGGCACCGCCATTAAAACCCAATCAGCCTCCTCATCAGCAGCTGTGCGTTATTGTCACTTCAAACAGATTTTCCTCTTCTTCTTTCTCTGGGAAACGAGCGGCGCTCCGAGGAAACGCTCCTCTGTGAACGCCGCTGCTGTTTTAGCCTCTTTCAGCGCCTTGTTTTGGTTATCCTGCACGTTTAATCGCATTCTTATCAACCTGCGGCTGGAACGAGAGCTCATTTTGGCTCCACTGAGACAGGGTTTATTCCCCCTGGGGAGCTGGTGTTAATATAACCCGCCCTGCTGTGATTTTAATGCAGTCTGGAGTTTATGTGGGTCATTTTCACCCCCCTTCAGTCATAATTACAGCTGAAATGACCTCCTGTGCTTTTCCAGTGCCTTCTCCTTCCCTAATTTAAACACTAGATTTGAAAGAACTTCTGCCTGTCCTTCTTTTTGAATCAGGTCACCACGAGCACCTCCATGCCATCCTATCTGAGAGCCTGCATGAGAGAAAGAGTTCAGTCTTTTATTAGAGCCAGACTCACTCCCACCGCTGCTCTGTTTGGACACTAAATGACATTTTAGCCTTTAATTATTTACATTTCCCTGAATCCTGCCTTTAAATATGTGCTGAACTACCTGCTGGATGCACGGACAGGTTTGTTCTGAGGAAATCTCAGAGCTTCTTGTGGAGCTGAATTCCCTCTGAAATGACCCACTTGTGACTGTGGAGGACGGCTGCAGTTCACGTCACGCCGTGTTTGCCCTCCAGCTCTGCAGCGCCTCCCTGAGGCAGTAGGAAGTATGACACACGATCCGTCTGAGCGCCTCATCGTTCCTAACATACGGTCCGCTACAAAAGACTGTTGAAGTCGGCTCATTTCTTCTAGTTGTTGGGTTGTGATTTGTCTTAAACCCACGTTTTACTTTAAAAAGCCAGGAAACCGTGCAGGGATGTTTTCACAGCAAATGGTTCTCCAAGAGCTTTTGGATTATGTAAGCACATCAAATACAGGTAAAATATTAAAGCTGAGTTATAAACCGCTTTAATGTCGCTTCTGTGTTTGGTGTGACGATGCTGAGTATCCATCCACACGGTCCGATTCAGCTGCATGACAGGAAACACCTCCTGTGGGACCCACCACAGCGGCGCTTAATTAAAACAGTCCAGTTTGTACAGCTGCTGTACAGGAGTAAACGATCTACTGGGACCAGAGCAGGTACGTTTATTCCTGCTGTGGACTGTGGGACGGCCTCGCTGCTGCAGGGTACGGCACTTCTGTTTTGTCACTTAACTCTGAGAGATAAACAAACAAACATCCTGATCGTGTGCTATCTCCCACCGAGGGAGGAATGAGCCAACATACAGAAGGATGGAGGCGATCGGCACACCGCCGCCTGCTTCGCCGCCTGCCTCGCCTCTGTGCTGGCATGTGTGCAGGACCTTGCTGCGAGTGGGCCGGCGTTGTTCTCGCTGCTGTGGGGTTTGAGTCTCTGGGTGTCAGCGGGGATTATGATCCGGGTGAGCTCGGCTCTGCCGCAGCTCTTGATGCTCGTTCAGGGCCCAGCGATGCCAGTAAGTCATCAAAGTGTAATGGTGGTTTTATTCTAATGTTTGCACTGAGGCTGTGGTTATAAATGTTTTATTGGCCCGGGGACTGTCTTTAGTGCTGTGGACGCCCCTCTCTCCTCCCTCTGGCTTCTTTCTCTCTCCCTCATGTTTTTAATTGAACTCTCCCTTCAGTTAAATCTAATCTAATTTCATCTGAAGCTGCCTGAGCTGTGTTTAGTCAGCTGTCGGGCTTCAGTTTGGACACTGACAGAAGCCAGTGAGCAGATTTCCTTCAAAACTCGTGTCTTTAAAGCAGGACACACATGTTATTCATGAGTCTACAGCTGGGCAGTGTTTGTGTGTTACGTGCTGGATGTGTAACATGCAAACAGGTGCGACTGCAGCAGTTTCTGTCCTCTCTGACAGACGCAGAGTAAGTTTGAGAGTGCTGGCTCAGACAGCTGAGATGGTGACGTCAGCTGTGACATTTTCTGCTCGTCGCTCTGTCACTGAAATCTTCAGGGATGGAAGAGTGAAGCTTTAAGACGATAACACGACAAAACAGCTGCAAAGACACAGAATCAGAGCAGAGACACAGAAACTACAAAAACAGATACAAACACAGCGAGACACCGAGTGCCCGCAAAGAGACGCCAACCGAGCTCAAAGCGCAAAACAGACACGACAGAATAGAAATCATTACAGGCTCGGACATGTAAACTGCACTGGAGCTCAGTTTAACATTTATTAGTGTGGAAATCCTGCTCCTCACATACAAGGTCTTAAATAATCAGGCCCCATCTTATCTTAATGACCTTGTAGTACCATATCACCCTATTAGAGCACTTCGCTCTCGCTCTGCAGGCCTACTTGTTGTTCCTAGAGTATTTAAAAGTAGAATGGGAGGCAGAGCCTTCAGTTTTCAGGCCCCTCTTCTGTGGAACCAGCTTCCAGTTTGGATTCAGGAGACAGACACTATCTCTACTTTCAAGATTAGGCTTCAAACTTTCCTTTTTGCTAAAGCATATAGTTAGGGCTGGACCAGGTGACCCTGAATCCTCCCTTAGTTATGCTGCAATAGACGTAGGCTGCCGGGGATTCCCATGATGCACTGGGTGTTTATACACTCACCTGTTTAAAGTTTGCATTATTAGGGGCGTGGCCTCTTTGACTGACAGGTGGATGCAGTCGCTAACTGTGTGTTAACTAATCAGCTTATTCCCTGAACTGGACCGTTTGCGTCATTTCTAATGCAGCTATGTGACCATGAACACGGCTGCTGTAAGGTCCGGTCTGTCAGCTATCGTCCAGTGTTGCTGATAAAGTGATAAAACTCTGGTTTTTACTGACCTGTCCAACTTCAATCAAAGGAGTGAAATAACGTAAAGTGAGTGTAACCTCTTTGCTCCAAAAAGTCGTACACCCGCTTTACAAACGCTCCCGTGTCGTGTTGGCGTCGTTCTGCTGCGCAGGAAGGACGACCTGGGGCCCATTTTTCTGCTGACTCTGCAGAACGGCGAGGACAAATTTCTTAAAAACCACAAACACACAAAGGAGGGAAAATCACATGATCACAGAGGAAGATTCATTTTAACAGCGTTGACACTAAAGACCAAAGAGGGGCTGTTTATGTGTGCAGGGCTGTGATGAAGCCTGCTGTAAGACTCGCTCAGACCTGGTTTCTGGTCTCTGTCGTCCCACTTTGTGTTTTTATTTTTAGCCGTCTGGAAATCCAGATGAAATGTCGCTCGGTGTCCGCACAGACACACACCCCTCCTCTTCCTCCCCTCTCTTCTCTCTCCACACTCGCTCTTATTCTTCCCCTCGTCCCACTTTCGTCTTCGCTTCATCTCTGAATGTCTGGCTTTCTGTTCAGGTTCGCGTCTTTCTGCCGAACGTTGAAGAGGAGGTGGGATGGCGTCACAGAAGAGTCTGAAGAACGATTTTCTCTCTTTGTCTCGGCAGAGCTGAGATGTGGAGAAAGACGATGCTTCTTGTTCTTCAGATGCAGATTAGATCAGACTTTGAGGGATTGTGTGTTTCCTGAGATAGATGACAGGACCTTTGTGCACTTCACATCTAGAATCACAGCACGTGTTTCCCGGCTTTCTTTCCACTTCTCAGTTTTCTGATCGTTTGGCTGAAAATAAAAATGCAAACTTAAACAGAAGCTGTGTGAGCTTTAGATGCAAACCACTTTCCTTTGCATTTCAATTTGAAGCTCTCGTCATCCGCTGAGACTTCATGTTAATGTTTGGCTGATCTCTCTCAGGTCCATCTCTGCACCTCTGAACTGCTTTCAATGCAGATTAATCAGAAATAAATGAGATTTTAGAGATTTTGAACGTGGCTGTTGTTTCAGAACGTGCTGATCTGCTGGATTTTCCCACATAACCATCTCTGGGGTTTACAGGAAGTGATCAGAAGCTGTGTGATGATGTCATGCCAATATGACCAAATTCTGTGAGGAATGTTTTCAGCGCCTCGCTGAATCTTTGTCACGAAGATTTAAAGCAGCTCTGAAGACAAAAGGGTGTACCTAATGATGTGGCTATGAGTGCATACAGACAGGACTGAATGCACAATTAGGCACAAAAGGGAACAATTTGAAGTTCTCATTATCCGCAGACAGAACAGGAACACAGACAATATAATAACCGCAGGTGTCGCCCCCTGCAGGCACTAAAAATACTGCAGGTTTAAGCGGTTTGAGCCCTTTTGTTTGGTTCAGAAACTCCATCTTTTATAAGACGATGACACAGAGGTAGGAAATCAGTGGGAGGAGTCAGACAGGAAGACACAAGGAAGAGGAACTGTCAAAGTAAAACAGGAAATGGAAACCAGGAAGACGGACACGAGAAGCCAACTAGAAACTAAAATCAGGATATGGAAAAAAATCAAACCTCTTCCATGATCGCCACAATAAAGTGCCCTGTGGGGATCTATTGTAGTTGAATATGATGATATTAGTGATATGATGATAGTGTACCGCATGTTATCACGGCTCCAGCAGCAATAAAGACTCCGTAGATTATCCGATGGTCGCGATGAGATTTAAATTAAATTTGTATGTAAATAACAAAGTGTGCACGGCGTCCTTCAGCCTGGTGTTCTTTGTCTTTGTTACAGATCTAATTTAAAACAATGGCAGCTGTGTTTTTGTCAGATTGTAATTTTAACTACGAATCTTCACACCTCCCTTTCACACAACCCCCACAATCCTCTCATCACGCTCAGACGTATATATGAATGTGCATTAAGACCACATTTTATTTTTATAGTGCTTTTTTGCTGCTGCTTCATTAGAGAAGCTGTGAACAGGAGTCGAAAGACGTGAGAAAAGTATATGAACACGGCTCAACATTAAAGTAATTCGCCAGTTTTCCTGTAATAGACCCGCCTGTTTCAACGCTCCGAACGCTCGTTGTAGTGCGACAGGGAAGAAAGGTTCACTTGGATCTATTTACAGACACATTTACAGAAAGATGCATTTCAGAGGCTTCGAGCGTTTTTGTGCTGCTGCAAAGAAGATTTCTCTGAGGAGGAGTGACAAACCTCTCCATCTTATCTAAACACAAATGCAGTGCATGTGGTTCCTGGGATCATATAAGTGCAAGCTGTGTGTGTGGACATCAGGTTTAAAGCATTTAGATCAGGGTTGTCAAACACGAGGTCTGTGTAGCCCGTCTGGTCCGTTTGAGGCAGATTCACTCGGGCCGTCGGTCAAAGTGAAAAACGGCTCAAAGAAATTGACAGGTGTGTTTGTTTTGGTGACTTCGTTAGCAGGTGCGGGTCGTACCTGCAGCCGTGGGGAGGCCCACCATGACATCACCGCCACACTCTCTCACTGAGATGCTTAAAGTGATAGTTGAACAGGTGATCTGAGACTCACCTGGAGGACCAGAGGAAAAGGTTTTGCTCCTGATGCTTTCTTTAACAAGCACGAGGCGTTCAGTCTGTTATTTGTGGTCAATTTCTTCTTTTGTGGTTTTCTTCTCCCTTTACTGCCCCCTACAGTTCAGACTCTTGGGGCAGGCTGACGATGTTAGCGAGTGCCACAAGAAGTTTGATTTAATGTTTTGGTGGAAATAAAATAAGTTAATGGCGCTGACACACTGAGGCGTGTCACAGGCTGGGTCTCAGTACATTTTGTATTCGTCTCATTTTAGATTTGTGATTAGTTCATGTGTCGTTCCTGTTTAGCTTTTAGTTGAGGTTAAAGGCAGTCATTATTTATTGTTTCCTTGGTTTCTGTGTTTGGGTTCTTGTGTCGTTTATCGCGTGTTAGGTCTACTAAGCTTGTGTTGTCATGTCTAGTTTCAGTGTTTCCTGTTTTATTTTGAAGGATTCTCGTGTATTTAGTTTCACTTCCCCTGTGCTGTCACTGGGCTCATGTCAGTCAGCTGTTCGTGTGTTCCTCTGTTTTCAGTGTGTCATTGTCAGATCGTCTGCTTTGTTTTCAGGCCAAGAGTTCGTGTCAAGTTTTCTCATGTCAGGTCCTGTTGTTTTTATTTAATTCAGCTCCCGGTTTAGTTTATTGTTAGTTTTGCCTTTTGTTTGCAGTTATTTGGCTCGTTTGTGGTTATCCAAGTCACGTTTTGTTTCATCTGCATTTGGGTCCATCTTTCCCTCTGCACACAGTCAGCCCCCTGATTGTGACAGGCTGTCAGGTGTACCTGAGGATAATGACCTGGATGTGATGTTTGGGCTCATCGTCCCGCTGCAGGATCTCTGCTCTGAGGCTCTGTTACAGGTGAGCTGCTCAGGCTGCTGCAGCCTGTCTGTCGACTAACACAGCGCCTGGGTCAATCAGGGTCTCCGCCATCATCATCGTCGTCGTCGGATGTGAAGCAGAATTTGCTCATCGTCTCTCCTGTGAGTCTGACCTGCTCTGTGTGTGATCCTCAGCAGACGAGTCAGCGCCGACGTGATGAACATGTGGAAACAACAGAAACATGAGTTTGTCTCCTGGAAACCCAAAGAAGCGAAATGCTGCTTTCATAGTTGGTGCTGAAGTCTCTGCCTTTGACTTTTGGCTCGATTTGATCGATTTTCTCCAGAAGCTTTTGTGTGTTTGCAGCTTCACATTAATGAGAAGAAAAAGTGTAACCGTGGCGTTTCTGCTGAAGCAGCTCTCTGATTGGCTCAACAGATTTACTTCAGTTTTGTCTTCACCTGGACGACCGAGTCATTTGTTAGATGTGTTTTTTGTGAGGATCTACAGGTGTGTTTATTAATATTCGTGTAACTGATCTGAGCTCTGCCTCAGTTTTGACCTCAGATCAGTGGGAAAAATGTTATTTTCACTTTAACTTTGAGCAGCTGAAAGAGGAACGACAGGTAGATGGAACAGGTCTGCTCAGCTTCAGTGCTCACGTACTTTCTGTTTTCCTGTCTTCTTTTCTAATCTGCTCCTGACTTTATTTTTGAGGCTGAACACATTAAAGATACCATCAACCCTTTTAAGCACATAACTAGTTTTAAATCCCGGTAGAATTGCAACCACATAAGCTAGCGCAATAATTAAAGCACTGACAACAACAAAAACATTATAATCCAGAAACGCACTTTGCTGATCTGATCAGCTGCTCATAGCACTTCCTACGTTGGAATAACGATTGGCCCCAACCAATCACAGCAGATGGCCCCGCCCCTCCCTGAGCCTGGTTCTGCTGGAGGTTTCTTCCTGTTAAAAGGGAGTTTTTCCTTCCCACTGTCGCCAAAGTGCTGCTCATAGGGGGTCATATGATTGTTGGGTTTTTCTCTGTATCTATGAAGCGCCTTGAGGCGATTTTTGTTGTGATTTGGCGCTATATAAATAAAATTGAATTGAATTGAATAAACATCAGTGCAGACTCGCACACGTCCGCCATTACCTGCCAAAAGTGGAAGTGACGTCACTCAAAAATGAAACTATGATGACACTCAAAATAAATTTCCTGTGGTTGGAAATTATTTTGTGCAACTTTTTTGCATTTACAGTTTTGAGGAATAACAATAATAACAACGACGACGACGACGACGACGACAACAACAACGATGATGGATTGCATTTATAGAGCTTTTCGAGACCCTCAAAGCGCTGTACAGTTCCACTATTCATTCACTCTCACATTCACACGCTGGTGGAGGCAGCTACCTCTGACATTTCTGTAACTACAAATATGTGTAAAATAAAAGAACAAACCAAAAACGATTTTAATTTTTATTGCAGTTTATGTAGTTACTCTGGACTTAATGCAAACATATGATTCAAATCTGGGCTGTAACGGTTGTATTGATGTACAGCAACTTGAAATGTTTGAAAAAATGGCAGCATGTAAGAATATAAAGAGAAGGTAAAAGTTCAGATTTGAAAAATGATTTCCTGTGCGTGCACATCAGTGACAGTGATGGCGTGCTGGACTTTGCTCGAGCTTCGGTTTTCCGCACTCTTCACACGTGGTTGTGGTTCAGGAAGCGAGCGCAGAGCGCTTCCATCACCGCGCTTTGCAGCAACACCATCCCAGCAGAAGCCAGCGTATCCATGACGGTGATTGTGACTCATGAATGATGTCACACAGTATTTCTGCTTTGATTGGTGCTTTCTAAGAAAACAAACATTTTGGGGCCTAACGACACCCCAGGCTCTGGAACTGCACCTCAGCTCCGTGGACTCTTTTAAAAAGCAGCTAAACTCGTTCAACACTCGGTGTTTATATTTTTAGCCTTGTTGTTGTTGTGAATCACTTTGTGAGTTTTATCTGTTATATTAATAACATTTTACTGGAACGGACGCGGCCTCGCAGGCATGGCACAGGAGTGGCATCCATCTGATCAGGGATTTGTTCTTTGGCATATTTGCATCCTTTGAATAACTACCAGGGAAATTTACTTACACACACACACACAAACACACACAGTGTAGATAATAAGGACATCATTTCCCAGATTTATGGATTCATTTGTGAGATGTTGCCTCATCAGCAGACCCTTTCAGATGGATGCTGACACTAGCTGTGCATCGCCTCCATTACACTAAAGTGAACTCATGAATCAGCTTCAATCCTCCTGTTGTGCTCACGCTCAGTGCTCAGTGCATTCTGGCTTTTAGTCGGATCCTCTGACTGCCGTCATTACTGTGAGAGCTTCAAATGCTACCTGCTCAATAATTATCTATAACGCCGTTTCTCTCGCTCTTCATCTTATTTCTGTAAACTGGAACGTCCTGAGTCCCCCTCAGGTGGCCCAGGGATGTGACATTTGAGGTTTGGGAAATTAAATATGAACTAAAAGGAACCAATGATGAGTTTAATGATGATGATGATGTGTGTGTTTCTTTTTGTTGAGTTTTATATCCTCATCATATGTCATTCATATTCACACACAGACCGTATCTGGACAGAACGGTAATATGTGGTAATCTGAGTATTACTGTATAATATGACTACACTTAATAAAGAAAAAAAGGAAGTCTCTCAGGAAGTGCCCGCCCCTCAGCTTCCAGATGAGCTTCATGGATGAGATGATGTGTGAGAGGAGAGCAGTTTGAAGGTTTGAACATCCTTCGCGTCCTGTCCCGTGTTGTTCTGTTTCCGTCTGCTGACGCAGACGCCATGGCGTGAGGAGAATGTGGACCCAAATGCAGCCACAGAGACGAGGGTGGATGATAACGAAAAGTGAGCCTTTATTTCTGGCAAAACACTGCAAACAGGAGGAAGTGAGAGAACTAACAAAAGCCCAGACTGGGGAAAACTAAGCATAACACATAACCTGAGGACGAAGACCAGAAGCAAGGACTGAGAAACCAGGAAATGCAGAGGCAGCACGGAGGAAGATGGAGGAACGGAGGGAACACAGCTGTGAACAATAAGACATGACGAGACCGGGAGGAAGCAAAACCGAATACACTGACACGGGACGCAGACTGTCAAAGTAAAACAGGAAACACATGAACACAAAGGCAACGACGACTAGACGTAACACAAGGGACACAAAGGAGGCGCAATAACAAAACCTGAAGAGCAAAAAACACTAAACAATGGCTAAAGGACATGAACCCAGTACATCACAGAATGCAGATAAATGCAGCACAAACCACCGAGTCTCCAGACACCAGGGTCACGTTTGCATGTTTCAGGTTCTGCAGTGAGGACGGGTTCTTGTGGTCTGTGCTTATTCAGTCTCTTGGTGTTGTGGGACGCCTCCTCGACCCGGATGTTCTCCCAGTGTTGCTCGGTCTCAGCTCTGGGAGGGGGGCGGGGTCTGTTCTGGTCCCGTTGTTCCAGGTTTCAGCTTGGAGTCCAGCCCGGTCCAGTCCAGAACTCGGTCCTTCAGGGTTGCTGTCGCAGCTTTGGTGGCTCGCTTGGCAGCGTCCAAAGCCTTGCTCATGGGCACGTGTGGAAAATTAAACATTTATTGGCTTCCATGTATTAGACAGTGCTGCAGGTGCAGGTATGAAACGCTTGTCTTCAGTTTTTCTCCCTGAAACAAATTCAGATTTCATCTCTCACAGTTCAGACTCTTTGCAGTGAAACGTGCAGCAGCTGAATTTATGATCAGAGCGGGACCTTCAGCTTCGTGCTGACATCTTCTCTTTATCATAAACTGCTCATTTGTTTTACAGAGGAAACAAAAAAGCCTTGACGGATGCTTGAACGCTTCTGTTTCTGACTAATGAGAGACGCCGAGACTGCAGATCTTCAGGACCTTTTGTTTTCACATCAAACTGCTGAGCGAACCTGTGGGATGATTTCCTGCTTTCAGATGTTTCGGAGCCAGCGGAGCTCTTACACTCGTTCTCAGACACTCGCAGGACGTCGGGTTTCCTCTCACGCTCCACGCTGGATTTCTTTTCAGCTGATTCGCCATCTGTCCCTTATAACGAGGAGACGAGGATGACTCTGACTGTTGGACGAGGACTTCGACTGCACGCAGCTTCTCAGCAGCTCGCTGCTAATTTAAGACTTCATCACTTCCTGACCACAATCGCTTTCCTGCTCTGACTTATGGATCAGATCTCACACTGTGGTCCTTAGAGCTGCACGTTTTACACCAGGGGGAGTGTGGACTCACACAGTCAGTCACACACTGACTGTGTGAGTCAGTAGGAGAAAAAATGACGTATATTGTACTCGTACACTGATTACTGTGGACGTACATCTCCCCACAAATTGATGTGTGCTGATAAAAACAGACTGAGTCCATTGAAAATACATAGAAGTGATGAGAGTTTGTGGAAGCCGCCATCTTGCCCTTCACATCATATGTACTCTTAGATTTAAAGATCACAAGTAGCTCTTTTAAACGGTGACCATTTAACATTTGTACGTGTACAGTTTCACCATGTCGTTCTCCTCCTTCACCTCCCCTCAGCTGTGTGGCAGGAAGGATGTAGGACCCAAACCCAGGACTCATACACAGAGAGGAAACTCAAAACAGCTTCATCGCTGGAAAAACTCGAGCGATGAATACAACAAACTGAACTGGGAACTAGAAAACAAACCAGGAACAGAACATTGGGAAATTACTGGGAACACAAAGGAAACACTCAGCCGCGATGGTTAACGACGTGACAACAGACAGAGGAAAACACAAACACGCTTAAATACACAAGGGAAACACAGCTGGGACTAATCTGACACAACGAGACGAGGAGGACCTAAAACTGAATATACTCACACAGAACTATCAAAATAAAACAGGAAACCAGAGGCTGACACTGAAATTGACAGAACATAAGGAACAGAGGGAGCACAGAGACAAGACTAACAAACTACGACATGGAGACACGACTGAGCGTGGGACACGGAACAAACATGAAGACAGAACCAAACCTACATTAGAGACACGACACACTAAACATGGAACAAAACCTACGAACTAGAAATTAGTGATGTGTCCTGTGTGTCGAAGCTTCGAATCGCGCGTCGGGTAATCGTGGGGGCGTTTTTCTGAAGCGCGTATCGAGGCTTGCGTTGATTACGTATGCAGTGACGTTCGAGGCCTCGCGGGCAGTCCGTACCACGTGACTGATTCGGGAACTGGTTCACCGGTTCGCGCCAGATTCGAAATAAAATGGGCAGCTGATTCCCCATCACATCGTGTTGTGGAATTGGATTACGTACGTGTTACATAGCTACTGGAGTACTGGACACAAATTTCTTTATCCAAACTTGTATAAACTTGCTGTGGTTTTTCTTGCAACCCCTGCTTCATCTGTGCCCTGTGAGAGGATATTTTCAAAAGCAGGAGAAATCCTCTCAAAAAAGAGGAACCGTCTTAAGCCCAGCACTGTGGAAAAGCTGCTATTTTTGAATAAAAAGAAATGAAAACTTTTCCCTAGTGTCATGAGCACTGTTATAAAGTCACAAGCACATTCACATCACAACTCCCTCCCTTTTTGTTTCCATGTACATTCCTGTGTTAAGCTGCCAATTTATTATACACAAACATTAATTAAATTAATATAATATAAAATTAGTATAATATTAAATATAACTAATATTTAGAGTTCAGTTATTGGTGTCATGAACAATAGTAATTCCTTTATTCATTCAACTTGAAGTGCCACACACTAGTTTGTGTCATCATTGAGATGTACATAAGCATGATTACGCAGTTACACAATCATCCCAAAAACTGTGTACTGATAGTTTCCACTTTCTCTTTTGTATCAGACATACTGAGACAATATTCGGGATAAATAACCATGAAAAACATTTTATTTATTCAGTTTAGCGGTTTACTCATCACATCATTATAATCATTGAGCCCGTTTCACTTGAATTGTCCACTTGATGGCGCAGTAGAGCAAATGAATCATCACAATGCTTCGAACCATGAGTCGACCAGTTGGATGGGAAGCTTCAGTTCATCATGAGGCTTCATCTCACCATCACTACTAGAAATCACAAAGCACTGAAGAACTCAGAGCCAGAAAATACAAAAAGCTAAACCACCAGAAAAGCACAAAATCACAGAATCCAAACATCAACACTGGGTCACCTGACTCAGGACCATCATCACCTAAAGCCTCGTCTCCTGAACTGAAGTCAGGCCTCTAAAATGCTCCTCCCCCTTTTGTGAGTGTGGACGCTTCGTCTCTTTGCCCTTTAAATGCTTTGCTTCTTTTATTGATTTTCATGCTGATTTTTTCCCTTTTTTCCGTATGAGCTTACCTGCGAGAGCTTCTGGACACTTATAGATCATTAGGACTAAAGCGTTCTTAACAGAAACAGCAACATTTTTATAGTTACCTTATCCTCAGCGCTCCGTGTGTCTGTGGCCTACACACAGCTGAAGCCTGATTACAGCGTCTGGGCACCAAACAGCCTCAATAGCCTGGAAAGGTGCTAACCGCTAGGCTAACTAGCAACAAGATGTCTTCCCTCTCCACAGATGACTACCACAGCCTCCTGCAGAAGATTGCAGTACTGGAGACTGGCCTTCACTTCCTACGAGACAGAGAAGCTTTTCTAGCAGCTACATCATAACATCAGCACTTACTGACGGAAAAGTTCAGGATGTTTTCACAGGTCAGACAGAAGTGAGCTTCACTTTATCCTCTTTTAGATAAAAACATTAAAAAGAAAACAAAAACCAACCCTCATTTGAGTTTACATTTATTTAACCAAAAAAAGTTTTCATTGATGTAATTTACACAGAAAAATAATTAAGTAATAAAATAATGTTAAAGTTTAAAACAAAGATTGAGAAAAAGAAGAAATTCTGAGACTGTGCCAACAAAGCCTGCCCTTCAAAATCATCACTAGATGCAGTGATGTGGGACTGCACCGGGTGAAATGCTCCCTGTTAGCCCAGGTTAGTCCCTCTGACTCCCCCAACGTGTGAAAACTATGACCTTCAACTTGATTTAGAAAGCAGACAACGTCTCCGACTGCAAACTCAGGCTGACGGGCTGGATGCTGAGCCACGATGACTCCAGAGTTCAGGCTGTTTTTGCTAAAATTTCTCCCAGAGACGCCGCGGGCGATAAAGAGGGACTCAACATTTAGAGTCTGAACCTGAACATGCTTCTGATCTGTGGCTCTTTCGCTGTGAAGACGCGCTTACCTTTGATGGTTGCTGGAGTCCTTCAGACTTCTACACGATGCTGCTTCTGCTGCACCTGCAAGTGTTCTAAAAAACCGATGTAATGCAGTCATGATTCCTCATGACTCTGGAAAATTAATAATCACACATATTTGTGCACGACAGGAATGAAAGAATGAAAAGTCGCACCTTGGATTAGCTTTCATACCGCTCATGTTCATGTAGTATTTACAGTTGACGTGCAGGTGCAAGCCATCGAGCAATAACTCACGTTATTTCGTCCTTTGGTGTCCTGCAGGTGGATCGGACGGAGGTGATCCGCAGCTGCGTCAACCCTACCTACTCAAAGGTTTTCACGCTGGACTTTTATTTTGAAGAGGTGCAGCGTCTGCGCTTCGAGCTGTACGACATCAACAGCAGCCACAACGGCCTGAAGGAGGCGATCTTCCTGGGATCGGTGGAGTGCACGCTGGGACAGGTGAGTCACAGTTCCTTCTTTATTATTTATGGTCTTTATTTAACTTCAAGCCTCCAGTCAGACGATCTTACTTCCATTTAAGAAACTTCTCTGAAACAGTTGAATGAAAACTGAAGTTTCTATTTTTCCACACACCTGACAAATACCTGAGAGCCAATGAAAACAAGTAAACAGGAATAAATGAGCCTGAGTGTCACGAAACTGAAGAGCGAGACTGAGATCTGCCAGAAGACGCCTGCCGTGTGTGTGTGTGCTTTCACAGGTAAACATTAGGAAGCTGTCAGTCATCAGCCTCACTTCAGCTGAAGGTCTGAACGGCTCTTTTTGTTCCCAGTGAAGTTTGTAACGCCGACAGACTTCCAAAGCTTCTGCTAATAGATCAGCACTTCAGAAAAACATCGGTAAACAGAAGCCTGAGCTTCTCTTCGGGCTTCTTTTCTTTTCTCGATGAAAAGCTAATTGTTTGCCGTGTTTTTGTCAGCCAGCAGCTTTTCAGAGACTCAATTACAGCCTGCGTGCAGCAGACACAATAAAGTGGGAATAAAACACATTTGTGTGTGTGTGTCGCTCACTGAAGAATGACCGGTTCATGCACGCTCTCACAACATTTATAAAAATCTGACTTGATAAAAATCATCATTTGTCTGCCTGAGACACAAAATGAGTTTTCAGCCTCTCCACATGACACACGTGTGTGTTTGCTAACCGAGCAGCAGCTGACGAGGCTGAGAATCATAATCCTGTTTTTTTCAGAACGTTTTCACTACAAACTACACCTGAAAATCTGAACTTCTAATTTCATGTTTGAACTTAATCTGCAGTTCCTCTTGTGTCCACTAGAGGCACCAAAAGTGTCTCCCATGTAAAAAAGCTCAATATTACAGCAGTTTTTTTTAAGTGCACATTTGGGGGTTTGGTGCCAATAATCTTCACTGATAGATGGATGGAAAAAGAAAAAATAGCTCAAAGAAAAAGACAAAACACTGAATGTGTAACAGCTCGTCACATGGATGCCTGTAAAAGCCCAGTGCCTGATGGGTAAGCATCATCTGTCAGTGTTCAGAGTTAAGCCCATTCCAGATATACAACATTCCCTCTGTACATCGGTTGCTAGAGGAAATTCCAGGCTCTGGTTGCCTAGATCAGCGGTCCCCAACCCCCGGGCCCCGGCCTGGTACCGGTCCGTGAGTCGTTTGGTACCAGGCCGCGAGAGTTGAGGCTCAGGTGTGAAATGTCTGGTTTTCAGGGTTTTTATCGGTTTCCAGCGTGATTTTGTTATCGTCTTTATCGTTAACTCGGTTTTCCTGGGTCTTTTCATGTGTGTTATGAATAAATCTTCTATTTTTTGGTACCAGTTTTATTTTGTTGTATTTATCCGCGACACCTTAAAGGCCGGTCCGTGAAAATATTGTCGGGCATGAACTGGTCCGTGGCGCAAAAAAGGTTGGGGACCGCTGGCCTAGGTAACCCTCATGTGTCAATCACAGCAGTATCCTTCCCTCTAATTGGCTGTCACTTCAGTTGTTTGCATCCAAGTTGAGAACCTGGAGATTTACATTGCCAGCAGTTATTTCACTGGTTGTTGCCTGAAGGTTGAAGGAACGTATTTTTACCCAAACAAGGATCTAGTACCTGGAATGAGGATCGTCAACAGACGGACGTCTATGTTCAAGCCATAGATGGATGAAGTCAGTGGAGCGTCACCCACTTGTGAGCTGAAATCTTATGTGGTGAGCGGCTGTGAGGAAGCAGGTTACATATGCAGGATAATTCACCTGAAATGAGTGACTGAGCCCCGAAACTCATCAGGAAGGTGTTGACTGATCTGGTCTAGACCAGTGTTTCCCAACCACTGAAATGATCCAGTGTGCCGTGGAAGATTGTCTGGTTCCACCTGATTAGGTGAAACGCCGACCCTGAAGGCTCTAGCATGAGTAATGGTCAGAAGAAAGCAAAAAAGGTACACTGGGGACAAACCGAGCGCTTTCCACTACACCTGTTTCGCTGGGAAAAGTATCAATATGCTTTTTGTGACATTTTTGTTTGGTGGTGTGCCGTGCGATTTTTCTAATGGGAAATATGTGCCGTGGCTCCAAAAGGGTGGGAAACACTGGTCTAGGCAAGAACGTTTTCCCGTTGTCTTCCATAGACTGGGGAGTCTTTGTTCAACCACAGGTTTCGCCCCCTGGTGGCCTTGAAGCAGAATGCTTCCACTCATTTGTCTGTGGTTCAGAGTGTCTTCCAGTGTTGCCGACTTAGCAACTTTGTTGCTATATTTAGCGAGTTTTCAGACCCTTTGAGCGACATTTTTTGTAAAAAGCGACTAGCAACAGATCTGGCAACTTTTTCTGGTGTTATTGGAGGATTATTGACAGGTGGTGGACTTAGCTCGCTTGTTCACTTTGCAGCTCACAAAATCCTGCCGTCATTTCTGTTTGCTCGACTCTGTGGAGTCTGTGTCGGCGTCTGAGCTGTTGAACTTTGTGATTAGTCTAACCTGGCACGAGCTACTGTTTGAGACTGCTGAGGGACGGCTTGTGGGAGTGAGCTCAGGTGTCACGAAACGAATCAAATCAACAGGAATAATTTCACGTTTCATTGAAACGTCTGTTTTAAATGTGGCTCAAGGAAAACACAGAAATTAGCTCGCCGACCTGATCGCAGACGTTTTCAGCCTGACTAAATGCTCACAGAGACTGCAGCTTCGCTTTGTTTCTAAGTGAAGTTCTGCCAACTGTGAGTAAATGCCAGTCAGATAGCAGAGTGGCAACAGGCAGCCATCTGCTGTCATTACCAAAGTTTGTGCTGAAACAAAGTTTTCAGCTCGAGAAAAACGTTGGAGTTGGGCTCCAGACACAGCATCTCTTATTAAAATCACCTAAATTCAGTCTGCGCTATAATAAAAAGATAAATCCACACATAATGCAGTCCAAGGGAATCTACGTGTTGTTTGGTGTTTTGTTAAGAGCTAAAGAATCCGATGAACAGACAGATTTTCCACCTGCTGTTGGTCTCATTAAAAACTGAAGTCGGGAAGTCTGTCAGCTGAGCCTCATTGTGGATTTCCTTCCGACTGTTTTCAGTTTCCTGCAGGGAAGTAAAAATGTGTTGGAAGAGTTTTAACACACTTATCTGAAGAAGATGATGAGGAGAAGGAGCCAAGTGGGTGATGAAACAATCAGCTCGGATGACTGCGGAAAGTCGGGAAAAGCCTCCTCCTCACCATCGTCTTTGTTTCTGCCAGCAGCGTCAGTTCTGCCAGCTCGTTCAGCAGCCAGATGGCTGACGGAGCACCGCAGGTTTTTAACGGGCCTGGAAGAAGCAGTTCTGGCACACGAGGCGGCAGAGGGGCGAGATTTCACTCCGTAATGAAGTAAAACAGCTTCTTTTTTATCCTGCTGATAGCACAGGTTTGATTTTTAACAGCAGGAGAGGTTTTCATGCTGGAACTGAAGTGGGAACATGGTTCAGGAGCAGTATTTAAACACATTAAAGAATATGTTAACAGCTTGGCATGTCCCGGAAAATCCTGAAAAAAGGAAAACTGATCATCGCCTAAAAGCTGCAAGAAAATCAGATCCAGCACGAAGAGTAGGCTTGAACAAAGCTTTAAAAACGAGCAGGTGAGACACACAAAAGACAAAATTCAAAAAGAATTGAAAAAAGTCCACGACGGCCGGTGTCCCTGCAGGTCTTAGATCTGACCCTGGGCCAACACACCTGAAGCAAACGATTAGTTCATTACCAGGCCTCTGGAGAACTTAACATCTTGAGAAGGTAATTTAGCCATTAAATCAGCGGTGGTGGATCCAGCACACATCTAAAACCTGCAGGACACCGGCCCTCGTGGACTGGGATTGGTGACCCTGTTTTAAAGGCTCCGGAGAACCAGCAGACCTCAGCTGAGCCTGTCATGTGGGGATGTGGGGAAGAAGGACCCGGAAGCTGGACTCTTTAGTGAAGACAGTGTGTTTTACAGTGAGGTAAATAACAGATGCACACTAAATCCCCGTTGCTCCCTAGACTCCTGCGTGTGCTCCCCTCCGACGTCAGTGCTCGTGCTCCCTGCTGTCGTGTTCCTGCACACCCTGTGCGTGCCGTCCTTCTGGTTCCACCTGCAGGAAAACAGCAGAAGCAGCCGTCAACACTGACCCCACGGGCATACACGAGCTGCACTACCGTACACTGACACACGCTAACGTGGGATGTAACGCAATGATCCCGCGTCAGTGGGAGCGCCAACGCTCTCCTAAGCTCCCCGACGAGCCCTGATCAGCAGCAGGTGTGTGGCAGGGACTTCAGGTGTCATCCATCCAACAGCCACACCCGCAGACACACACAAATACACACACACACCCTGCCTACACATGCAATAAGTGGAACACAGACATGACAGCATTGTGCAGAAGACACACACATCACAAAATAATAATAATGCTACTGATAATAATTATAGTCCACACTGCTCACGGACCCCGAGTCCCCGGAACCGGGTCCGTGACAGAGCCTCAGCAGCTCGGTCACCACCCGAGCTTCAACAGGTGACGGTACAAACAAACTGTTTGACCCGAGCGGGAGGAACCACGGCGAGCCTGAAGAAGTGTGACTCTGCAGGGACGGGCGAGGATTTAAGAGTCCTGAGTGCTGATGGAGGGCGTGCTGCCTGTAGCGTTTAAAGTGGGGAGATGTGGGACCTTTAATCTGCTAAGCAGCCTGGTGGCAGATGATCCACAGCAGATTTACAATAGAATAGAATAGAATGGAATAGAATAGCCCTTTATTGTCATTGTATATGTACAACAAAGTTATGGGTGGTCCACTCCACAAAAATGTCTTAATTTACAAGAAATGTCACAATTTTCTTTGTCAGACAGCTTCCTGCTGAAAACCAACCATGTATGTACAGAAGTAGCTGTGTGTATTAACACTGTGTGTGTGTGTGTGTGTGTGTGTGCACAGATCATCTCCCAGAGGAAACTGTCCAAAGCTCTGCTCAGACCTGGAGGCACGGTGGGGAAAGCCATCATCACGGTGAGCCCCGCCCTCTCCTCCTCCCTGTTGCTTCTGTAGCGTCTCTATGGGCTCAAAATGTGGTCATAAATATTTTGTACTTGTAAATTGGTTTTGTCTGTGTAAAAAAGATTTGTGTGTGGACTTAGCCAAAAACCCTGCAAGTTACAAGTATGAATTTTGACCCTATTTTTCTTCCTTTCATCTGATTGGTCAATGTCATGTCAATCACAAATGTAACAATCCAATCAGAGAACAGATGGGTTTGGCTGTCGGAGGGGCGCTTTTTTGAACTGCAGGTCTTTGAAGGGAATAAATGCCCTTTTACATGCCAGCCCAGCGTTTTCCTTCATCACCACGAAGGAAAACAGTCTGTGGTCGTCCGAGTTTGGTGATTTTTATGTCACAGGACTACGTGTTTAATACTAATACAGTGTTTTGGAAATGACAGTCTTCGGCTACGTCCACACGTACACGGGTATTTTTGAAAACGGAGATTTTCCGTTTTCGTTTTAAAAAATAATCCCGTCCACACATAAAGGCAGAAATGAAGGAAAACGCTGCTATGAACATGCCAAAGCAGCAGGTGGCGCTATATTCCTAACCGTGTAGAAATGTTGGCCAATCAGAAGTCTAGAAGCCTCGGTGGGAAAAAGTAAACAAAGCTGGGGCATAGAAGCAGAACCGAGTCGTATGTGTGGAGGGACAGTAACTGTGTGTATATGTAAGCATTTAAACACTGCAGAGAGTAGAATTAACAGTATTGTAGAAATTCATTTCACCGAAACAATAACGTGGCGCACAGTGTGACGTCACAAAAGGCGCACACCTTTGACGCTGCGTTTTTTTCCGTTTTTCTCGTCCACACGTAAACGCAAAAACTGAGTTTTCAAAAATCTCCACCCTGGCCGGAGTTTTTAAAAATCTCCGTTTTCAGTGACCAAAAACGCCGTTTACGTGTGGACGGAAGGTGCAAACGCATAGAAAAATCTGCGTTTTCAAAAATACCCGGGTACGTGTGGACGTAGCCTTCATTACAAAGCTTTCTTCGTTATGAATTAGCATAGATGTTTTTATTGAAC
The DNA here is from genome assembly GCF_041146795.1 of Maylandia zebra. Taxonomy (NCBI): domain Eukaryota; kingdom Metazoa; phylum Chordata; class Actinopteri; order Cichliformes; family Cichlidae; genus Maylandia; species Maylandia zebra. The sequence continues at coordinate 40,572,951 of NC_135167.1, forward strand.
ATTTGAAGAACCAGCAAAAAAAACAAGCTCTTGTAGAGGACAAAGTCAGAGATAGAAACTACAGGTGCATCTAGTGCAGGTAGAGCTGCTGCAAAAACCCAGAGCCCAGCAGATCGTTACATTTGTGATTGACATGACATTGACCAATCAGATGAAAGGAAGAAAAATAGGGTCAAAATTCGTACTTGTAACTTGCAGGGGGTTTTTTGGGCTAAGTCCACACACAAATTCTTTTCACACATACGAAACTGATTTACAAGTACAAAATATTTATGACCACATTTTGAGCCCATACGTCTCCTCCTCCTCTCACGGGGTTTTTCTCTGTCAGCTCTTTCCTCTCTGTGAATTTAAAGTTTGTTTCTGTGCCGTTTACACTTGGTGACTGCCAGACATTAAAGCCTCCATCAGACGGGGATTTTCATTGGTGTTCTGGTCGCAGCTCTGATAGCAGGGATCCTCTCAGCTGGACCGAGGACGGCCGGCGTCTGCTCCTCACACAGATTTGCTCCTTTATTTATCCCCAAATTCACAGCTGGAAAATCCCCCTCTGATGTTCCTCTTCACCTCTGTGCACACATGAAATGCTTCATGGGGATTTATTTCAAAGGGATTTCAGTGCAGGAAGAAGCTGCAGTTACAGAAAATTAAAGCTTTTGTTGCGTTTCCTTCGCCCCTCCCTCCTTTTGATCCTGTCCCCTTCTGTCCTGTCTCCTTTTCCCCCTCCTATCCTCTTCCCCTGTTTCCTCTTCTTTCCGTCTGCAGATGAACTCTGTGTTTTCATGAAGATAAACGGTGTGTTTGTGTTGTTTGCATGTGTGTAGCGATGTGACATCTCTCCACGTGTGATCTGTGATCAGCTGTTGTCTGAATGCCATCCGTCACCATGTAAACATGTCAGCAATTCAGCAGGAAACCGACGTTTATGATAAACGTTCATCAGGTTTGAGATCTCTGGTTTTATCAGGACTGGTGAGTTATTCAGTTGATTGGAGGCCTTGTTAGCCTGATGTTGGTCTATAAATGCGTCTCTTCCTCATTAGTCAAACAACATATTTCACCCTGCCCAGGAAATGAGCTGTGATGCTTTCAGTCTGTGGGTTCAATTTGCTCAGCTGTTTGTTTATCTGCCTCGTAATATGTCGTCTTAATGAATTTTGCAGGGATTATGTTGTTGGGCCTTTTTCATGTTTACAGCTGGATTTGACTTACGCTGCACGCTGCATTGCTGGCTGTGCTCGGGCTGCGCCGTGCTTTATCCAGCTAGAAGCTGCTGAGGTGCAGCTGCTCAGGAACTGTAGTGATGCTTTCAGACAAACTGCTCTCCTCACGTCTGTTTATCCTGGCAGAAGCTCAACACTCGCGTCAGAATTTTCCACAAACTGCTAAAAGTAGCAGAGAGACACAGACTAAGGAAAGCAGTATGTAGATGTCGGATGTCCCCACTAAGATGCAAAAACGTCTGTTTGTTTTGAGCATTGTGTGTTTTGACCTCGGGGTGAATTTGCTGTGATGCTGGACGGGCATCAACATCTGCTTCTCTGAGATCATCGCTAAAGTCTGTCCTCCTTGGAACTGTTAACACATCCGAATGATTCAGACCAACAAACATTTACAGAGGAGCTCACACTGACAGAGGAACACTTAAGTTAAGTCCCTCTGCCTGGCTGCAGGGAGCCTGTGCTTAGTTTTTCACAGTGTTTCTGCATTTTGACTTAACTTTTGTTAAAAAATGTTACAATGTGTCATGTGTTGGTTATTTTTTATTGCCCTAAGACATGTAAGGACGTCTTATGTCCTGACATGCAAAATATGCACTTCCTGTTTCACTAACCAGTCCAGAACATGATGTCAGTGTTGGTGTGGAGTACAGGAAATGAGCCCAAGTAAAAATGAAGGCGAGCTGTTTATTGGCTCATTCAAAACTGAACAAATCCACAAAACCCAGCAGAGCAGAGAAACCAGCAGCAGCTCAGACAGGTGAAGACAGCAGAGGTGGAGCAGGTGGTCGGTAAGGATGGGAAAACAGGAAAGACAACGTAACCTTCAACCTGTGTTGGAGAGCAATGGAGTGTCAGGGACGTGCGGCTCTTTAAATCACCATGGCAACGTATGCTGAACACATGTCCTGGTCTGGAGCACGTTATGTTCTCTTCACCTTACAGTGCAAAGCACCTCGAGGTGACAGCTGGTATGATCTGCTGCTAAATAAATAACAGTGAACTGGACTGTGTGCAGCACGAGTGCCGGCTTCCACCAGGTTAGACTTTATGCTCATCTCAGCCGTTCCCCTGAGAGCGTCTGATGAAGCAGTCGATGCTCAGATGATCCGTTTTCTGTAGAGGAAGAGGAATGAGTGCCAAACTGCCTTTTTATGTGACTGAAGCAGAGACAGCATCATCACTGACTGGATGTTTCAGAGCAGCTCACACAAAGAAAGCTGTGAAACTTCATAGTTTACTCCTCAGGAAGTAGCACACAGGCAGGCATGGACAGACGGGTGAGAGGTCTGAAAATGGAAGCCAAAACTCAACAACTCCACATCAGTCAAACAACAATGAAACCAGGATTCAAAAATACAAAGCCCCGAGAGCCTGACATCACATGGCTCCACCCTCTGATCAGCTGTATGCTAAACGAGGAGCTGGAGTCACTCCGGTGCACAAACTATGAAATTATTGTGTAAGAAAAGAAAGTCGGACCCTGAAACTCTGTTGGTGCTTTATGCATAAAGAGGATTTGAAACTAATGACTGAAACTCCTGAGAAAACGGCTTACTACGCCTGTTATACAGTCACACGTTGCTGCAGTCATTGGAGTCGCCCCCTGCTGGTCACTAGCAGTAATGCATGTGTACACTTAGCTTCACTTCTTAGAAGCAGAAGCTGCGTCTGCAGAGCGGCTGTCATCGGAAACCTTCTGCTGTTCTGCACTAAACCTGCCGCCCAGGTGTGGCAGCATCACGTTACCATGACAACAGGCCGTATAGCCACACTTTTTTATAACTTCGTCTGGGTTTATGCAGCGGGACAGTGACAACGCTGCCCGCATCAGGAAATGCTGGAAGTCGCAGCTTTAACCTGTAAAGGTTTCCCTGTGTGTCTGCAAGCATTAGACTCCAGAACGTTGTTTTTCTGATTCGCCACGTGCTGCGTTTTCATCTGCAGCAGCGCGCGCACTTTCCCCGTTAGCCTGACTGAGCACTTTCAGCCTTTTGCTTTACATTTCCTCGACTTTGATGCTAAAAGTTGCTCATTGTTTTGGAGGAGCTCCCAGAGCAGGGTGGCTCGTTTGATCTCACAGAGTCTGATCTGAATATTCAGAGTTTGTTGTTGAGTTGATGGCTGCACCCTGGCTTCATAATGAGGCTCTTATCAAAGGGAAAATGTGCTTTCAGATCACAGCAGAGGAGCTGACGGGCAACGACGACTACATCGAGCTCTCCTTCAGCGCCAGGAAGCTGGATGATAAGGTAAAAACTGCACCTGGACCAGGACCCCCCACTTACCTCCTGAATGTCTTTCTCTTTATTTTGTCCAACAATTTAATAAATGTCACTTTTCAATTCTTTTGTTTGTTTGTTTGGTTGATTTTTTTTGTAAATAGAATTTTAATTAAATTCTATAATAAGGTAAGAAGGGCATGGGCAGTGTTTGGGCTGCGGCTCTGTTTAGTTTGTTTTTTTATGTCAGACGTTACCTCAGTGACATGCGAATTTATCGTCTAATGCTAGTTAGCTTGATTAGCAAGCTGCTTATTTATTTATTGATGCAACGCACAGATGCTTCGCTAATTAGTGCAAAATAACTAAAAAATAAAACCACTGAATAAGATTCAACTCCAAAATACAAAATTTTAGGATTTAAGAATTATAATGTTTGTAAGATAAATACATTAAAAGCCTCCTGCAGGACACATTATGTCCAGTTTAAGTAATCCTAGGATTGGATGAGGCTCCACCTGCGGAAACCTTCCTATTAAAGTGACTGAATTATCAAGTTGGAGGACCTCACCAATCTCTGCGAACTGTTATAAATGGGGAAAGTCTCCATAAAGTTTACTTCTGCTGCAATTTTTAAACATGGGGGAGTATGGGGACGGACTCACTGCTGGAGCCTCTGGTGGACGTTAGAGGAACTGCAGGTATTGGCTTCTTTTTCAGCAGTTTGCAGAACATCTGCACCAGCTCAGCTGCAGCGTTTCAAAGTACATAATATAAATACAACAACAAACAGAACTTTGGAAAGCTAAGTGTACTCTAAGTAGTTATAGTGCGTCTGCCCCATACACCACACGGTCACAGGAAGACCTTTTTAGTTTAGGTTAAATGATGAAAAGTAAAAAACATAAATAGTTTTTGATGCATGTATCAGTGTTTTGCATTAATGAGAAATGACACATCCTGATAGCATTGTGTGGGGTTACAGTACTCAGAGCTCACAGGGCTAACATTCAAACAGCCACCGTGAACATGAGTGGGAGTCATCAGTCACTGCAGGAGTCTCAGGCATGGCGGGCTCTGAAACCCACGCCACAGAGTGTAACCACAGCATCAGTGAAGTAATGATCACAGCGACAGGGTAAACATCACAAGCCTGAGAGTCGCTGACGCTTTCTGTACTTACTGAATGAAAGCATTACTCAGTGGTTACGTTCATAACGCAACACAATCACCTCTGTCAGCAGATTTTAAAACGTTTCATGTTAAAGCAAACTAAAAACAAAGAAAAGAAACAAGACGCATTTAAAAACTGATCCAAGTCTGGAGACGTCAGTAAAAATCCAGAAGACCGAAACTCCGCAGAGGAAAACAGACAAAGGAGTTTTAATTATTACGATTATTTAAACCTTTAAACATTCATAATGTGATTTCTTTTTTTTTTGAACAGGGGAAAATAATCAATATAATTACATACAGGAAGTCCAATCCAAAACAGGACATCAGCCAACTATCAAAGTAAAGCAGAGACAGCTGCACACCAAACACAACGACAGAGGCAGAAAACACAGAAACACCAGAATAACCAGAAAATCACAACACAATCTATCACTAACACTACTGATCAGAATGATATTGGTAAAACTGAACCTCATCACTAGAACAACAACTAAGAAGTGAAAACAGGAACCAAAAGCGTCTAATATCACAAAAACTTATTAAAACTTCACTGAAACCAAACCAGGTTTTTATAACTTACCTGTTTATTATTGTGGGCGTGGCCTCTTTGCCTGACAGATGGGTCCCGACACTGAGACGTCTGAATGTTGTTGTGCCCTGGAGCATGTTAATGTAATCACATTACACAGATAATGTGCAGCTTTAGCTTTCCGATCCATGACCGTGGATTCAGCTTGCTGACTAAGCTAGCTATGGTTAGCTGATATTGTTAGCCTCGTGCTCATTTTAGCTCCAATAAACCAACATGTGACAGCAACAACTCTAAACTCAAGGATCCAAAATGTCCACAAACCATCTGGTGGCTACGTCCATCTTTTATATCCAGTCTGTGCTGGTTTGGAAACAGACTGTGGACAAACACCAGGGGGCGCTGCATGTAAAGCCAGTATGAACATGATCAGACTGGATGTCCCGACTGTGTCTCTGGTGTTTGCAGTGAACTCTGCGTTTGTACTTTTAGGACTTCTTCAGTAAATCGGATCCGTTCCTGGAGATCCACAGACTGAACGATGACGCCACGCTGCAGCTCGTCTACAGAACGGAGGTACAAACACACATCGACACACTCGCGTCCTCCACTCACACAAACACCACCGTTAACATTAAAGGCTGAATTATTCAAACTGGATTCAACACATCATCCTATCAAAAACAGTGGAATACAGCAGTCCACTTGTTTACTATTATTAATAATAATAATGCTTCGTGGTTAGTTTTGGTGTCATAAAAGTCATGTTTTGTAATCTGGTTCATGGTTCTTCATGTGAACAGTGAGTTCAACTTTAACTTGTTTCTACGACTTTGCTTAGATGGACTTTGGTGACCTGGTAGGTGAATGTTCCCCCAGAGGTATTTCTTGGCTGACTCATTGTGTTGATCTGATTTTCAGCCTTCTGTGTGTCTGCTGTGTCTCTTTGGGTCATGCAAGCTTTGCACTCTCCACCTCCCTCGGTGGGATTCAGGCGGACGGAGAGTTGGAAAAGACAACATATACTCGAAAGAGAGAAACTTGCTTCTGAGAGCATTAAAGCTCTCAGTCAATGCAGTTTTGTTTATATATATGTAAGCTGCCGAGTCGTTAGCTGTAGCTGCACAGCTGGGATTCCTCTCATCCGTCAGCACATTGAGATTTTTCAACAGGTCCCACAGAGCAACAGTCCTCCCCAGCTGACAGCAGGGACATCCTTTCTGATTACTTCCTCCCGTCTCCAATTTAGCTCCTTGCCTGCGGCTCAGTGTGAAAAAAGCAGGCCGCTGTCAGGCAACAAGTTTCCCTGGATGGAGGCTGTGCTTCCATCACATGATCGTAGAAGGTCATGCAACAAGTTGACAGCTGCTTCCAGCTCCCAGCTGCTTCACCATGCGTGGTTATTATAAAGCTGGAGAGCAGGGTTCGACATAACCAGTGGCCCCATAAAAGCTGCTGATTGGCTAGCTGCTGGGCAGGGAGTGTTTCCACCAATCAGTTTGGAGCAAGCCCTCAGTACCAAAAAGTTTCTTTCTTGCAGTCAGCTGTCGGTTTGCACATTTAAGGAAGTCTCTGACCTTATCGCTCTTAGTGGCATGGAAACACGAGGAGAGCGTTTCTCTTACACCTGTGAGTAAATGAAATCCAGGCAGACTTAAATGAGCCAAAGATGGAAGAAAAATGTGTTAAAGCATCATTTTAATTAACACAACACACACTTCCAGGAAACACACCAGGCTGGAAAAGCGAGGATGACTCCTTTCAGCCAGCGGTTCTCCTCAGAGCTGCTGCAGGTTTACACCGTTTAGGACGCAGCAGGACGCAGCAGGACGCAGCGCTCCGCTGAGACGCAGCGCGAGCTGTTTTTAGACCTGACCTTGCTCTGTGTTTGTCTCTCTCAGACCGTCATGAATAATCTCAATCCTGTGTGGAAAACCTTCAAAGTTTCCCTCAACTCGCTCTGCAGCGGAGACCATGAACGCAAACTGCAGGTACTCACACACACGCACGCACACTTTGACTAAAGATCACAGTCCACCACACACACATTCCCACAGCTCCTTATTCCTCACAGCCACTGGGCTGTGGGAGGAACCCACTCAGGAACAAGCAGAACACAGAAACCTGCGAACATCATTTCCAGAGACCTTTCACTGACAGTTAAACGGTGTTAAAACCAACAGTTTTTGCACATTTTGCTGAAACTGAACTCGATTTGGAGAAACATCAAAGTCATTAGACGCTCTGCTGTTCATCCACTCTGCAAGCAAACCAAAGGTCATGACCCTGACCACAAACAAAGTAACAATCTGTCCTTTGAAGTTTTAACAGTTATATGTAAAGTCTATAAAATGAGGCAAATTGATGCTAATTAGTGTTGAGCGAGCTGGATTCTCTTCAGGCCTCTGACCGTCACAAAAGGAGCTTATTGATGATTTTTGGCTCACCTGCACTTTCATATAGACAAAGAAAAAATTGAACCTCCGAGGAAGTCAAGGAGCATTGTAGGATTTCATCCAACTATGATCACACATCACACTGCGAGACGGAAACTGACACATCAGTGCTGAACAGCAACAATTCCCTTAAGGCAGGATGGACAGATAGATGGAGAAGGCTACGTTCACACTGCAAATCCGACTTTTCTGACCCTCTGCGACACATCTAAATGGCCTGTATTTATATAGCGCTGTACTAGTCCCTAAGGACCCCAAAGTGCTTTACACATCCTGTCATCCACCCATCCACACACACATTCACACACTGGTGATGGCAGCTACATTGTAGCCACAGCTACCCTGGGGCGCACTGACAGAGGCGAGGCTGCCGGACACTGGCGCCACCGGGCCCTCTGATCTATCCGATCGTGCTATGACAGGGTGAACGGCACAAATCCGATATTTTCAAATCCAACCTGGGTCACTTTGGTATGTGGTGCTGAATCTGATACATATCCGATGTTTCAGAAAGCGGCTGCTGTTTGATGGTCATGTCGCATTAAATCCGTCACTGACACAAGACAGACGCCGATTATCAGCCTCTGCACGGAGGTAGCAGCCACTGCTCAAACACACGATGAACTATTTACAAGAATTTATTCACAGAAATTAGATTCAAGGTTAACACAAGAATTTACACGAGTAGAAGCGACACAGGGCAGGGGACCGTGGGAGATCGAGGCCAGGAACTGATTAATCACGGGGAGGCACAAAGAGAGCGACAGAACGGAAACTTGGCAGGTTTAGACAGTCTTGATCTGAGGGAGGCGTCCATGAGAGTGTCGTATGTGGGGAGATAACACGTTGAGATGTGGAGGTCCTGTTCCCCTGAGGGCATGATATGACAGGCAGGAGGGCAGGCAGGTAATCGAGCTGATCATTGGGCAGACTGTAGAGGAGAAAGCAAACTGAAGCAGCGCCAAAGAGTGAACACAGCAGGAGGTGAATCCGGTGGAACGCCAAAGGCAGCAGGACAAACTGGGGAGGACTGGAAGGAAGTGCTGGTTTATAAACCGTCCTGCTGATTGAATGAGGCGCAGGCGAGATGATGGAAGCTCCGGCTCCGAGGACGGATCCTGGGATACAGCCCACACAGACAGGAAAACAGACAGTTATCACTGAGTGATTTTTCCTTCTCGTCGTTTGTCTGGACCCGACGTCGAGACTACACATGGAGCAAAGAGTCCTGGGAGATGTTTCATCATAAAGCCAGACTTTGATCTTCTGACAGCTGATGAAAGGACAAAAACCTCTTTTTATAAATGTCTCCATGTGGCTGCAGTCAGAGCTGCTTTTACTTCCACTGCTGAGTTCGTCCCTGTGCTGCGACCCTGTGCACACTCGTCATGTCCTCACAGGTTGCAAGTGCACACAGTCTGCTGTCTCTTGTGTCAGTCGATGGATGTTGTGGCTCCAGTCTAAATGCAGACGTCTGATTGGCTGCAGCAGCAGGTCAAACTTCAGTCAGCAGGGAAACAAAACTTTTCATTCTTTGTTTATTCGAGTTTTACTGACTGCTGGAATTTTTGCACATTTCCAAACTAACTTTGCATCGACTGCTTCACCGAGTCTCCTGCATCTTTTCTGTTGCTTGTAACCTGAAACTACGGCTCCGTTTGTCCCAGAGACGGGAGGTTTTTACCTGACAGAGCCGAGTGACTCCAGAGGAACACATCCATCATCGCTCTTCCTGCCCTCTATTCACTATCCACCATTTTTGACCCGAATTTCCTTCAATCAGTCACGGGGGCCAGAGGCTGGACCCCTGTCAGCAGCACAGAGATGAGGTTTGAGGAGGTCAGCCACCTCCAGTGAAATGATCAGCAGCAGGACAGCGGGATGTCCCGAGGGGAAATGGATCCAAGGAAATGATGAATTTTAGATTGCTGCAGACTGGGGGAGGGCTCCTGTGATCAGAGGGCAGCCTGTGCTTCCAGTTCCAGCTTACTCCCTGCAGAAAATATAAATGTGTTTTAATAGAAACCTTTTTGTAATACGGTGTAATTCCAAAGTTTACAGTTTGTGGTTCTAATTTCTTTAATTTCACGAGGATCTCAGAGTAGAGCTGCTGCTCTTCCACGTAGAAAGGAGCCCTTTCACGTGCTTCAGGGTCTGAGTGAGGTGTTTCCAGGAGGAAGGAGATGTTTCAGGCATGTTCAGCAGCTCCTGAGAGGAGACCCGGGCCCTGCTGGAGAGATGATAACTGTGAGGAGACGAGGTCCGGGTATCTCCATTTGAATGTTGGAGCTGGAACGAGATACAAAGCAAAGAATAGATACAATTTCTGCTAATTTATGACATTATAATCCCAAGTGTTTTCTGATAAGTGAACAACTTTAAATAAGTTTCCCCCTGAATATTTCCTCCCTCCAGTCCAGCAATCTTGCGTGCGGTTGTTCCGTCTCTGCTAAACCTCCCACAGCCGTCACACTTCACACACAGTTTTTGGAGAGGCGCCTGCAGCGGTGGGACGGTGGAGGAGTGAGTTACATGGATGACACAGAATTACAAACCAGAGCCTTTTTAATCAGCGAGATGTTTCCTTAAGGTGTCAATCACACGTAAGCAAATATTACAACTGCGCCGTTGGAAATTACTGTTGGACATGTTGATGGTAAAGTTAAGACAGGAGGAGGGAGCCGGCTCAGGTGGTACAGCGGGCTACCCACTAATTTCACAGCTGGCGGTTTAATCAGCTCCTGCTGCCCGCTGGCCTCCGGCTGGTTCAGCCGGGAGGAGAACCGGTTTACTTTTACAACAAAACATTGTTTTCTTTCTGACTGTTTCACATTAAAAGCATGACGTGCACTCACAGCCACTATGACTTACCTCCACATTTCTGTTACCTCTTCTGATTCAAATTAAAGTTCAGCAAACTGCAGTTTAGAAAATGCAGGAATTTATAAAAAAAAGATTTCAAAGTAAGAAAAAAGAGCCAGCTAATACAGACGAGGCGCCGAGGGTCAAATTATGGCAAAACACTTTTAAAAAGCTTAGCAGATAAAATGGAAACGTTGACTTTAAATCTGATCTACTCCACGCACACGGGGATTTCACTGACTGCATAAATCACAGCCACGTTTAAGACCTCCCTCACTAAAACCCTGCTTTCTTCTTAGTGGGCGAATTCTGGAAGCTTACCGAGGGGCAGCAGGCAGGCTGTTTGTGTCTTTACTTGTTAGAACTGAGCTGCGATCCTCCAGCAAGACTTTCAAAATAAAAGCGATCGCACTGTTCTCAGATTGATCAAGAAAAACTGCTACGATGCCCAAACACTGATAACACAATCTGCTATTAATGAGAAACAGGAGGAGGAGCCAGTGCACTGAAAAACAGGAAGTACTCTCAGGTGTAATCCTTACAGCTGGGGAGGAGCTGAGAATAACTCTTGAGATCAGCAAACAGGCAGGTAATATTAAAATTCACCTGCAGACATGAATCCCGTCCGAGTGGAGGTTTGTTATCGTTACCTGAAGCCATTTTCATCAGAGCCTGTGCGGCTGTCAGGTTAAAGCTGCACAGAGACGAATAGAGATGGACTTTATTAAATGGGGTCAGACAGAGGCAGGCTTATAGCTGCTGGATATCATTTAATGGGTTCCTGAAGGGAGACAAATAAAGGTGATTAATAACTCATCGGCAGCTTTAGCAGACTGAAGCAGGCTGTTTGCTTCATGTTGTTCTGCTTCAGGCTGAAAACCTGCTGCTTCTAAAAGCTCATTTAGCGCCGAGGCCCAGTTACTGCGCCTAAACATCCGTCATCGAGGAGAAAACCTTTCAAATTAAAATGCTGCTCTGATATTAATGTTTTATTTTTCCTGTGAGGTGAACACAGATGTGGGGGAGGTTTCTGTTACATGAACAGCCCTGTGTCTCATAGCTCCAAACACCTGGATAAAGCTCAGTGTTGTAATTATCTGTTTACAGCTGCAGTGAAAATCCACCCGAGCTGGTACGATGCAGAGACTGGCCGCACTAGCTAACTTCCTGCTAATTACATTTTAGTGCCTTTAGCCAAAAGACAGAAGAGCAGTCGTCGGCTGGGCGACGTATCACAGGCAGCGGTTCACCACTGTGACGCCCACACAGAGTTTTTGCACCAACAGGGTGATTCCCAGATTTCTGTTAGCTGAAAATGTGGCAAAGGGGGGCGTGGGAGGGCTAAAAACTATCTAGATAATAGGAACAACATCTAACGTTTATGTTCTTAAAAAATGTGAAAAATTCAGCAAAGACCTCACACAGGACTGAGGAGATTCATCTGCTGTTCACTGTTCACCCATCAGAAATGTTCTCAGAGGAAGAGCGCCTGTCAGGAAGCCATTCTTAGTGAAGAGAAGTGGGAGGAAAGGCATTCTTGGTTCAAATCATCATCAGTATGTATGGTAAATGGACCAATTCTTATATAGTGCTTCTCTGATCTCCTTAAGTCCCAAAAGGTTGATTCTGTTCATCTGGACGTTTCAGTGGGAGAAATGTTTCAGGCTCAGCTGGCTGCAGGTTTCCAACCTTATGAACAGCACATTTGCACCACTGAATGAACTTTTTATGAGGTTAGGGAAACATGCAGTCAGCTGAGCATGCATCAAGATACTCTACTTAAGCACTTCATGTCTCGTGACACGTCTCATTCGCCAGTAGCATTAGAGATCTTATCAAAATTCATAGAATTACAGATGCTGAAAAGAATAGTCAGGTGTTGAGCCACCAGATGCAGTAACATCTGGAAACATCTGATTGACAGCAGCTTCATTTTTCACCGTGACAATGATCCAAACACACCGTCTGTGGAAGCATAGATAGATGAAGGTTGTTAGAATTGTACAAACAGGTTTCATTAAATCGCTGCACCTGCTGTTCATTTTTCTTACAACAGATAGAGAAGTGAGACTTGGCTCAAGATTCTTGCACAGTGCTGTTCATTAGGCAAGGTAAAGTCTTTATAGCTGCACAATAACTTATACCCTGTATTATAACATCATGAGTCCTAACTTCAATTCAATTCAACTTTATTTACACAGCGCCAAATCACAACAACAGTCGCCTCAAGGTGCTTTACATTGTAAGGTCGACCCTACAATAGTACATACAGAGAAAAACCCAACAATCATATGACCCCCTATGAGCAGCACTTTGGCGACAGTGGGAAGGAAAAACTCCCTTTTAACAGGAAGAAACCTCCAGCAGAACCAGGCTCGGGGAGGGGCGGGGCCATTTGCTGTGATTGGTTGACGTGAGAGAAGGAAGACAGGATAAAGACATGCTGTGGAAGAGAGACAGAGGTTAATAACAGATATGATTCAATGCAGAGAGGTCTGCTAATACACAGTGAGTGAAGAAGAAGTGCATCATGGGAATCCCCGGCACTTCCCCCCTAACTTAATGTTAAAAACGTTTTTGTGAAGTTGGACCCTTTACACACAAACAAGACACATCATCATCATCATCATAGTTTATTTATATAGCACTTTAAAAACACACAAGGCCGACCAAAGTGGTGAACAATAGAAACATAATAGATCCCATAAGAATAATAAATACGATAAAATAATAAACATAGCAAAAACAATAAAATACAAGTCAGTCAACCACTGAGTCAAAAGCCAGTGAATAAAAATGCGTTTTCAATCTGGATTTAAAAACCAGCACTGATGTCGATCGCCTAATGTGAAGAGGAAGATTATTCCAAAGCTTAGGACCCACGATAGAGAACGCTCGCTCTCCTCTCAGTTTCAGCCGTGATTTGGGGACTGAGAGCAACAGCTGCTCAGCTGACCGGAGCGAACGAGTGGGGACATAGGGCTTCAGCAAATCAGACAGATACGCAGGTGCCAGACCATTGAAAGATTTAAAAACCAATAAAAGAACTTTAAAATGAATCCTAAATTCGATTGGAAGCCAGTGCAGGGAGGCCAGGACCAGAGTAATGTGCTCAAATTTCCTTCTACCAGATAAAAACCGTGCCGCAGCATTTCTGGACTAGTTGCAGGCGTGTCAGAGTGCCCGGTCCAACCCCTGTTAAAAGGGAGTTACAATAATCCAAGCGTGAGGTTATAAAAGCATGGATAACAGTCTCCAAGTCACGCCTTGAAAGAAAAGGTTTGACCTTCGACAGACGCCTGAGTTGATAGAATGACGATTTCACCACCGCATTCACGTGGCCATCAAAGGTAAGTGCAGAGTCGGTTTTTAACCCAAGATTGGTAATCGAGCTGTTCAGGTGAGGGGTCAGAGCAGCAAGGTCAACATCAGGGATATCAGAGGAACGATTCGGGCCGAACAGAATTGCTTCCGTTTTACGTTCGTTAAAATTTAAAAAGTTTAGAGCATCCATGACTTAACATCACTAAGGCAATCAAGCAGGAGTCTAATTGTGGAGCTATCAGAACGACTGAAAGGAAAATAAAGCTGGCAATCATCAGCATATAGATGAAATGAAACTTTGTGTTTACGAAAGATCGCACCCAGTGGCAGGAGATGAAAACAGTAATGGCCCAAGAATAGATCCCTGTGGGACACCCCACGGCAGAGGGGCCACAGAGGACGATGACGAGCCCACCTTAACACAGAAGCTCCTGTTTGACAGATATGATTTTATCCACAGGAGTGCCAAGCCAGAAATGCCCACACAAAGCTGTAATCGAGAGATCAGCAGGACGTGATCCACTGTGTCGAATGCAGCAGTCATATCTGGTAGTATAAGCACTACGTGTTTACCACAGGCCGTCGTTACCAGGATATCGTTCATAACCTTTATGAGAGCTGTCTCTGTGCTATGAAACGGCCTAAAGTCGGACTGAAAAACTTCAAACATCTGAGAGTTGTTTAGATAATCCATCAGCTGAGTGTGAACAACCTTTTCCAAGATCTTACTCAGAAAAGGAAGTTTAGAGATGGGTCTACAGTTTGACTGAACTGAAATATCTGAGCCTGGCTTCTTAAGTTAGGGGTGAATAACTGCTTAAACTCGCTTGGTACTTGACCTGACAAGAGGCTGGTATTAATTAGGTTCAGAATATGTGGTCCAAAAGTAGGAAACACCTCTTTCAGAAAACGGGGATGAGCAACATCATTCGGAGAACCACACGGGTTAGCAGTTAACACAAGCTTCTCAAGTTCAGGTAGAACAATTGGTTGGAAAGCAATAAGCAAATTTAAACAGGGAACATCTCAGCCGGGTCAACAAAAGATAAAGTGGAGGGTCTCAAACCGGCAACCTTATCCACAAAGAAATTAAGAAACTTATCACACATAACCTCAGAAGACTGCAAAAGAACACGATCCTCTGCGTTCAGTACAGAATTTATGGTATTATACAAAACACGAGGGTTGTGTGAATTAACAGCAATAAGTTGTGAAAAATAGTTTTGAGTTTTTGGCGGTCTTTGCTGCCCTCTGGTAAGCTTTCCAGCTCGCCTTAAGAGCTTCCAGAGAGATGTAGAGCCTGTCCTTTTTCCATCGCCTTTCACATCTAATGGCTCGAGTAAAATCGGTTAGCCAAGGACTGGCCTTGGGTTTACACTGCCTGAGTCTTAGAGGTGCAACAACAGAGTCCAGATGAGAGAGTAATCCGTCTACGGAGGACGACTCAGAGGGACTGGACACAAGTTGTTCAAATCGCGTTGAAAAATGCTCAGCAGCATCTGAGCCGAAGGCTCGATAGCATCGCGTAGGTGCACGGACGTGGTGACACCACTTCTTTACAGTGGGACACAGACACTCCCCTCCGACTGTCACTGTGAACATATAAAGAGTCACGTTCACTTCCCAGCACACCTGTTCACCCCGCCCCTGCGCCGCCCCGGGAGCTCGCTGCGTCACCCCTCCTCTGCAGCCGGCCAGAGACCACACCCACGCCACAGTTTTATTTTAGTACAGATGTGAAGATATTTGACACACCTAGAAAGAATGAGTGATTTTACAACAAAGCAGCAGAAAATGATCCAAAATGCTGAAGAAAGAAGAAATACTAAAGATAAGTTATCTGCAAACTCAGGACGAAAACATTTAAGATCAGCAGGATGAGAAAGGAGCGAGCGAGCAGGAACAGCTCGCATTATTGTTGCGTGACACCGGCTGCCGGTTATCGACGTTAAAGGTGAGGCTGCTCTCTGAGACAGGACATCACAGGTCTCAGGATTTGGGTGATGCATCCTCTGAGCTGCTAATGCAGCTGAGTGAATGAAGCCGTGAGTGCGACAGCTCATTAAAACTCTCAGCGTGTCGCCTCTCAGGTAGATGAATAGAAAGCGCTGCGATCCCTTTTCCTCTCTTTAATCCCGGATGGCTCTGCTAATTTGTGCAAAGAGGAGGTTTTTACACAGCTGCTGCCGTCTCTGCTGCTGCTGATCTTCAGTATAATGAGGAGGGAAGGACACACACACACATTTACACCCAGAAATAATCAGGCTCACAGTAACGTGTGCATATAAAAGCAGATGCAGATTTACCCACACTGATCTAATTTGCTCGCACACTTGACTCCAGATGTTTGCGACTCATCCCTTCAGCAAACACAGACACGTTTTTACCAAAGTCGAGTAGTTCTTCAAAGCTTCGACGAGTGTTTGGGCTCATTACTGCCGCAGGGCGAATCCTTCTCAGAGATCAAAACAGAGGGTGGAGGATGTCTCTGAAGGATGGTCAGATTTGAGTCTGTGTGGGTTTGATGTGGGGTTGTATCGTCTTCTGTTTCTGTCACTAATCCCTGAGATTCATCAGGAAATTCAGCTTTTCCACAGTCCTCCACTGGTAGACGTCCTCTGAGCCCACAGGAGGGTTTGTACCTGTTTCTGAGGATGTTCCTGATCTTCTGATGATGAAGGTGCTCATGGCCCAGACAGTAGAATGGCTCATTTGTTGCACAGGTTCTGCAGTCGTGTCTAACTGGGAGTAGGTCAATGAGTTAAACCTGCAGAAGACAACCACACGTGGTACTTTTAAAGAGCGGGGAGCTGGTCTGCTTGGACCTCCTTCGACTCCATCGCCCACTCTTTCACGACATTAACGCTCGGGAAATTTGGGCACAGCTGAGGCTCGGGTGGGCTGAGGATCTCATCTGTGCTTTGTGTGGATGATGATGTTCAATTTGCTCATGTTTAGACTCACGCTGGTGGTCTGCAGCTGAGTGTGAAGAACTCTGATGGTGAAGTGTGGGCATGAAGGCAGCGATGTAGATCTCACCAACGGCCTCGAGCTGTGGCTGGTGAACGAAAGAATGAGATGGTTCATACAAATGATGGAGGTGAGCTTCCTCTGAAGGGCGTCTGGGCTCAGCCGTAGACACGAGCTCAGACTCTCTGAAGAGCTGGTTGGATCAGGAGACCGAGGCCCATGGTTTGTCTTTCCTTTTTCAGGTTTAGCCTCTAAACTCACCTGATTTAGTTGCTGTTAATTGCATTCATCAGTTTTCAGCTGGAAGCTTGAGGCACAGATGTGAACCACAGCTACAGGTTGGTTTAGCTGGAGAAGCTGCTGAGGAGGAGTCAGTCTGACCTCTGACATGATCAGCATCAGCGATCTGCTTCGTTCTGACGGATGACGCAGAAACATAGTCAAACCTTTTTACATGTCAGAACGTTTCTAAATCCTCAAACTTCCCGAGTGTTTCCAGGATTACAGAGCTCCTGTGTAGAGCCTCTGAGCACGCACTGGGAAAACAGTGACTCATGAAACTCTAATTGGTCCTCACAAAGATGGATGGGACACGCAGTAAATGTTCAGTGAAACTCCTGCATGAATATATGAAAAGATTAAACCAGCAGAGTGGAACTGGAACACGAGACTGTGTGTGTTTGTAAAGCCATGCAGCTCTTCCTCTCCGGCTCGCAGACTGCCAGCGCTCCTCTTCACCTCCTCCCATCTATTTTTCATGAACCCTGTCAAACTGTCCTGGATTCAGTCCGCCGTCTCTTCTCGTTTACTTCCCGTTCTGGTCACGGTGCTGCCAGCGCGAGCTGTCCGCTCACTCCGCTGGGAGGACTCGTCAGGTGGACGAAGCCTCCAGCTGGGCGTTTCTTTGAAGTGCGGTACAGTGAGGTTTAACTCGGGCTCGACACATCCTCATATTTATTTCACATCCTAACAGCGACGCTCTGAATCTACATATTAATGACACGAGTGTCTGTTTCCATTGCATCACCGAGCCGCTGCTGCATTTGTTATATTTCGCTTTGAGTTTCACTCAAGTTTATTTTCACAGTTTCAATGAATGTGAATGATTTTTAAAAGCTGCACCAAACTAATATCTTTCTCTCTACATGCCTCCTCGTGGTTTCAGTCTCTGCTGCCCAGAGAGACGCGGTCGACTCGTTAGAAACCACAGTGTGCCGAAATAAACCAGAAACACAATCATGTGAATGCAGGAAATCCTATTTGATGTGGAGGCTTGGACAGACCTCCTCCTGCCATGCACCGCTCACACCTCAGCTCCGGGCTGAACCGCTTCTGTGTTTCGATTTGCCGAACAAGCTGTGACCTAAAAACAACAAGAACAAAAACACAGGTTCAGTCTGAAATGATCTCCTTCAGTTCAAGGCAAACATCCAATTAATGAGCGAGCAGAAGCTTTGTGGGTCACAGCCGTAAATAGCAGGACACGGAACAGTGATGAAGCTGGGATCCGGCCTTGGATCATTCGGATGGAATAACTGTTTCTGTGTTTGTGTCCACTCAGTGCACCGTATGGGACTGGGACTCAAACGGGAAACACGACTACATCGGTGAGTTCGAGGCTACGTTCAAAGAGATGAGAGGCGCCATCGATGGACGGCAGGTGAGGCTGTCCTCTAAAACCTGAGCCGACCGCGTGTGATTCATACTTCAACCCTCTGTCTTCTGAGAGCGTGTTTGAAGCGTGATGCGTTCACTGACTGTTGTAATTGCTGGGAAATGATTGTGATTCAGCTGTGTGTTCTTTGACTGTTTACAGGAAATCAAATTAAATATGTGTTTATGTGGATTTATAGGATATCAGTTTCATGTACATGACAAGCCCGACGTCCCGGGGCTAGCGACTTTTTCAGTCGGGCTACCAAAATCTATCTCTGCCCTGCCCGTCGGGCTATCGTAGGAAGGAAAAATATATGTCAATGCTTTTGCATTCTTTCAGAAATGTAGCTGGGTAATTATGTCATTGGCATCGGTGAGCCACTGTCAATATGTGACATATTGAAATCGCGTTTGAATTTGCGCTTGTTTTTTTGCTTTCACTTTGCAATCGTGCGAACTGTGTATAGAGAGCGACAGCACTGATCTGTGAGTGATGATAATTTGTGCACCAATTCCTCTGACATCGTCTTATTAATCGTTAGCTTACTATGCAAACATGACAAGTGAAATCTCCCGCAGCTTAAACATGTGAGAGGTTGATCGCGCAGAGAATCGCTGAGCTTATGTGAGTGCGTGTTTAAAAGCATTTCAGTTCTGCTGAGCCAAATAAGACAGGTCAGGGTGAAGAAGTGACAGCCAAAGAAAAGCTTACCACAAAACGGAGAAGTTATGACAAATCAGACTATAAGGCAAAAAGAAAGTGCAGCTTTATGGTTTCATGGACAAAAGAATTTCTGTGGCTGCAATATGACGAGCTAAATAACCAGGGCTGCACATAAGTGGTCCGCAGGTGCGCATTCGCTGTCAAAATAAAAAACGCGCACAAGATAAGAAGTTGCAATGCGTGTTTGCGTACATAAGATTTTCTGGAGGAGGACAGACATTTGTTTAGAACTCTTAAAGATGTCAAGAAGCTCCTTTAAGCAATTACTGTGATGTTCCTCCACCTCCAAAGAAATGTCAGGAGTCCGAACCACAAAAGAAGCGCGTATTCTCGGAAAAGTGGTTGCAGGAGGTGAGCTGGCTTCAAACAAATGATGAACGCACAGAGATGTGGTGCAGAATGTGCTGTGAAAATCCCACTCTAGCGGACAGAAACAGCTTTTTATATGGACGCAAACGCGCGTTGCAACTTCTTATCTGGTGCGTCTTTTATTTTGACAGCGAATGCGCACATGCAGACCACTTATGTGCACCCATGTAAATAACATAATGTTCTGCCGGGTGTGTTGTTGGTTTTCTCTCGATTTCTGAGTCGACAAGCGCCTTTGTTACTGGGACCAGTCATTTTAAGAAAGGCCCCCATTAGAACCCATGAGAAATGCAAGAAATGCATTATTGCTCGGTCTGCAATATCTTTCCCAGAACAAACACCAATTGCAAATAACATACTAAAAATAAACCTGAAAATCTGTTTAGAACAGCTACTATGTTGCGTGAACTACCACTGGCACAATTTAGCAGTCTTTGCAAACTTCAAAAAGCAAACGGCCTCGATCTTGGTTCCACTTGCCTCTTACCCGTGACTTCAGTGGAGATTTCAATTTCAGGATCTGACACAGACTGATTCATGTCCTACACAGTTCTTACAAGTTCATAGAAGTTTCTGTTCAATTAGAACCAAGTATTTGAGTTGATGATTGTAATTTTTATACAATGTTGTAATTTGTTTTTCAACAATTTTTTGATTAATGTTTTGTTTCCTTTACAATATTATACTTTAATGTATAATATGGTAAAGGAAACAAAACAGGAAACAAAACATCAATCAAAAAATTGCTCTCTTTTTTATTTGGGCTACTTAAATTTATTTTGGGCTACCAAAACTGAAGAGTCCCTGCCTGAAGGGCTACCAGGGATTTTGAAATTTTGCGAGCCCTGCACCTTTGTTAGCTTAGCATGAATCACATCCAGACCCCTCAAGTATCAGCCATCCTCACCATCAGTCACTGGAAAAATACAAATCCTGCCTAATGAGTCAGAGCTTAACTCCTGCTGGGAACCATCCAGTTCTTGGATTCTTGAAGATCTAACTTTGACATGAAACATGTACCCAAACATGTCTTCAGGCCACGGACACCCCGCGGTCATGTGAGCAGTATCCCTTGATTGCAGTGGCCTCTTCCAGAAGGATCATTGTTAAAGTTTGAGGAACTCGATGGGAATTTAAAGGCGATGGAGTTTGAATTCCTCAGATCTTGATCCAGTCTGTTGGATATGCTGGAAAAGCTTCCAAAACATAAACGGTGTACTGCACAGGAGAGCTTTAGAGCAGTCGATATCAGGCAGGTTATTTAAATGTTTGATGCCTGACGTGTAGCCTGATCGTGTCATATTGTACCAGAAACCTCTCATGTAGTTTTCCTCCTGCTGGAGCAGCTACAGTAGATGCAGTTAATATTTAATTTGCTCTGCCCAACGCTCCTGAAGGAGAAAGCTCCCTGTGAGGCAGGTATCTGTTCACCCTGTTTCTCCTTCAGCTATTCAATCAATTTAATGGCTCAGTGAGAGTCAGACTGAGCGACACCACGGCTCACACGCTGTGACACGCCATTACAGTTACAGGGTGAAACGAATTCACTCACAGACTCTCCGAGAGACAGCGAGGCAGCCCTGCAGGAGTCTTAGGTTTGCCAGTTTATAAGTGAATCACCGAATGTGTGAAAGCTGCGCTCTGGAATTCTCTGCATCGGCTGTTGTTTGTTTTAGGGTCGGAAAACCGGGCGGTGACAGTTTTAAGTCCGCCTAATTTCTTTCAAACTTTTCATATAAATTCCCCGTGTTCAGCTGGCATTCGTCTCCACATTTCAATAAGATTTCCAAGGAAATCTTTTGCAGCTGTGACACAAACCAGAGATTGCTCTAAAACAGAAAACACCGTTAATGTCTGTGTTTTGATGGGGGTGCATCTTCCTTCAGCTGCTCCCTAATCCACAAGGGTCTTCCAGATGGATGCAACATTTATACATCGCATGCCATCCTGATTCTCTCAGGAGTTTTCCAACAATTTCTCTTACGAGGTTTCCATTCAAAGGAGAGACGATCAGAAGATGCCAGCAGCATGTGACGTATACCAACAGACACCTGATGTTTTCAGAGTCATCCTTCAGTCAGCGTCATGAGGTTGTCAGACAATCTCAGCTGGGTGGAGGTTCTGACGGAGCGCTCCATCATTCTGCCCCTTCTTCTGGATCTGCTGCTCCCACCCAGAGGGCGGGGTTTACGACACCAACTGTTTGCATCTATAATCCAGTTTTGAGTTCCCTCCCCAGATGTCTTAACGCCCACTCACATCCTGGGCCATCTGACCTCAGGAAATCACATGATAGGGATGGGGCCAGGTTTCACAATAAGCTCACCTGAAACTCTGGCTGATTGTGACCCACACCTGCTTTCACACCTGGGCTCATGTGATTAGGCAGAGGATCAATAGGAGGTCCACGACACTCCCACAGGACTTAAATCTGGGACTCTCCACCAGCTGCTCTTAGAACTGAAGAAGCTTCTCGGATGAAACGTCTTCAAGAAACTTAAAGAAGTCCTGACGCTTTTCTTTCCGAGCTCAGGCCACACCAGCACAGCTCCTCCTTCATGCTCCATGGTGGCAACCGGACGTGCAGATACTCCAGTTTAGAAACCGGACTGACAAACAGAGTAGCCTTATTATTACAGATGAAACAGGAGGAATGAGAAACAGCCTGGGGAGTGGTGACCTATAATGATGACCTCTCTTGAGCTAAACACATTTGAACTCGGCAGGTTGAAGCACAAAAGACCTGATCTCCGTTAGGTCCTGCACCTCCGGGTTTCCAGAAAAGCACCAATTAGCAGCGAGACCACCCTTTAAAATGCTCCTCGGGGGCTAAAGTGCCTCCGAGGTTATTTAGGCAGAGGGTGTGAAGTGATTACCCCGAGAGCTAATGAAGACGCAGCTGTCAGAGAGCAGAGCTGCTGCAGAAAGGAGACGACCGCTAATTAAGGCGCTCTCCGACTGTCCGTTAATGCCGTTCTGCTTACAGACGCTGCGGCTGTGAGTTTTCTCTGGAAATTCCCTGAAGATGACAACACACGGCTGAAAGGCCAGGAACAATCAGCTGCCGAGGAATCCTCAGCTGTCTCATTATTGATTACAAAGAGCCCAACATCTTCACTGGAAGGCTGTTGAGCAGCCGTACGACAAAACCACATCCCAGTTTTCATAAACCCAGCCAGCTCGGTGAGCTGTGTCTAATATTCTGTCTGTAGTCTTTGGATGACATCACATAAAGATATGACCACAGACCGCACGGGCAGAAAACACGAACGTGTTCACTGTGACCTCATCGGCTGGTTTGGATGTTAGGACATCTTATTGAAATGTGGAGACGAACACAGCTGAACACAGTGAAGTTATATGGAAAGATTGAAAGAAAGGACTTAAAACTGTCGCCGCCCGGTTTTCCGACCCTAAAACAAACAACAGCCGATGCAGAGAAAACCTCTAAGATGTTTGCCTCTCCAAGAGACGCCTGTGAGTGTCTGAGGAAAGCACACACAATAAATACAGAGGTAACGAGGGAATACGTAACAGCAGGCAAACACAGCTGAACCTAATCTGACACACGAGACAGGAAGGAAACACGGGACTGTCAAAGTAAAACAGGGAATACACAGAAAGCAGGATAACGAGATGTAACACGGAGCACAGGCGAGGCACATTAAGACATTTAAACAGAACTCAGATCACAGGAACTGCAGTTCTATTGTTTTTATTGTTGGAGTCTATTTTCAGCCCTGGAGGTTATGCAGCGCACCAAGAAGGAAAACTCCTGACTGCTGTTTGAGTCGTTGCAATGGGCGTGCATTTTATCTTCAGCGTGAAACCTTTTCTTCACGCTGCTGGAAGCCAGCACAGGAGGAGAGCTTGTTCGCCTCCCACAGACACAAAGAGCCGTGCTGTCAGTCCCACTCTCGCTCTCTCCATTCTTCTCCTTTTAAATAAAATGTCTTTATCGGCCTCCTTCCTCAGCTGGCAGCTTCCTCCTGACCGGCGACACGGAAACAAGAAGCCCCCCCGGGCTGAAGTCTCCGGGGAGCTCCCCGTTCTTCCGTCCGTCCTCCATCCCAACACAAATAGAGTCACCCGGTCTCAGCGGGTCTGAGTGAGGGAGTCGGGGCGAATCCTCGGCGGTCTTGTTTGTGCAGCTGAAGGATTGTGTCCTGCTGCAGCTGCCTGTGGTTCATGCTTCTGTCTGACAGCACTCTGGATTTAAACGGCACCTCTCCAGGAAGCTGCTTTCACCTGAGTGCAGGGACGAATCTTACAAAGACAAATGTGTTTGTGGTGTTTCTGCTGAGGCTGGATTACACACAGCGCTCAGAGGCACGTCTGTAATAATTTCATCTGCTCGATTTGCTTCGTCCACTGGAGTCAAATACAGCCCAGGGACGTCGACCCTGGTACCTAACCTGATACAGCATCACTGATCTGTGAGCTCACAGGCGCCATAAACACGGGAAACAAGAACAAACTCTCTGAGAATAATGGATCAGAGGAACTGCTGAACTGCAACCAGCAGCAAAGTTCTTTATTATTGTTACAGACGCTGCCTTTAATAACAGTTTGGTTCGTGTATATAATCTCAAAGAATAGTGACTCTCATTGTTATTCCTTGAAGTCCTTTATTTATCTGACAGACAAAAATAATCATTTTACGACACTCAAAATGGTCAAATATTCACATATTATGTCTAATATTGTATTATAATATTCTAATACTATTCTAATAATAATATTCTAATAATATTATTAGAATATTATTAGAATATTATAATAATATTATTCTAATAATATTATTAGAATATTATAATAATATTATTCTAATAATATTATTAGAATATTATTAGAATAATATTATTCTAATAATATTATTCTAATAATATTATTATTCTAATAATATTATTAGAATATTATAATAATATTATTCTAATAATACTATTCTAATAATATTATTATTCTAATAATATTATTAGAATATTATTAGAATAATATTATTCTAATAATATTATTCTAATAATATTATTATTCTAATAATATTATTAGAATATTATAATAATATTATTCTAATAATACTATTCTAATAATATTATTATTCTAATAATATTATTAGAATATTATTAGAATAATATTATTAGAATATTATAATAATATTATTCTAATAATATTATTAGAATATTATTAGAATAATATTATTAGAATATTATAATAATATTATTCTAATAATATTATTAGAATATTATTAGAATAATATTATTAGAATATTATAATAATATTATAATATTATGTCTAAAAAAATCATTTTTAGTTATTTTCTCTGAGGTTATTTTCTCAGGATATCAGAGCTGAGGTCGGTGCCGGCTTCCTTACTGAGCATCACTGGCCGAGTTGCAAAACAAAGTCCTCTACATATGACCAAATATGACGAGTCGCTCGATATTACTTCCTGAAGAAAACGAGTTCAAATGTTTTGTTATGTCTAAGGTAAAACTCACGGGTCGGTCTGGTTAGTGTGACTACCACGTTCGCTGAGGATGTTCATTTTTTGTGGAAATGCTTCATTTTACAAGCTGACCCACAAATGATGAGCTCATTTTGAGAAAGGTGTGGACAGTGTGGGTTTGCTGGTCTTGTCACTGATGATGTCAGAGGCTCTGCTCTGACATCACAGCGGTGCTCTGTGCCGTCCTGATGACCTTCTGCAGACGCTGGTGTGAAGTTGGAGGGGTGCGCATCAGCAGAGTCTCTGTTAGCGTTCCTCCCTCCCTAACTCCCCGCCCTCGGCAGGCTCGCCTGCGCTGCCTGTGTCAGCTGACCTTGTGGTCTTCGAGTGTGCTCACCCAGTGGCCTCATTGCCACCCGAGCACAGTCACGCACCCTCTCCACCCCTGCTTATCGATCAGGGGCTGAGTACGCCATCTCCACTCTGTTTCACGCCCACATGTGGTGACACGCTGCCCTCTCACGCTGTTTTTCAGTGGATTTCGCCTCCATGTCGGCCCAGATCACATCTCCTTTAGACAAGCGAAAATCACTGAGATGAGATCTCGCTCTTAAAATGTTGGCTGAGAGCAGAATGAACAGAGTCACAGTCAGCCAATTAAATCACGGAGAAGCCGCTGTGTCCACAGACCTTCAGCTCAGAGGCTTCAGACGTCACTTCCTCTGTTAGCGTTGAGCCTGCACGACAAACTGCCTCCATGCCCTGATCCTCACACATCCCCACAGAGAGTTTAAAGATTTATTTGCATTTAGCAGAGATTGTTTGTGTGTCAGCGGCAGCGGCAGCGATGCTGAGCTCAAACAACACACCATAACTCTGGGAGAAAAACAGGAAGGCGACGGTGCCGCTGTCGCTTTCGTGTCTCCTGATTGGACAAACAGACTTCCTGCTATGGAAAAAAACAGCACCACCTACAGGATGAAATTAGATTGCTGCAGGCCTCTGTTATGAAGTCACCTGAGCAGGTGATCGGGGGCGGCGGCTGCAGGCTGCAGGCTGTTAGCTTCCCATTAGCAGGCTGCCATCATCCCCACAGCTCAGACAGACAGTCTCAGACACACTGATTTACCTGAGGAGGAGCAATTATCAGGGTCACCTGGAAGAAGCAGCTGCTGTTAATGTGAGGTCACTTTTAAACCTGTCAGCGAACGATTTATTGATCGCACACGCTTCACTTAGAAAGAGCTTCTGTAGGAATCATTCCACAGGTCTGTGATCAGGTCTGGCTGTGATCAGGTCTGGCTGTGATCAGGTCTGTGATCAGGTCTGGCTGTGATCAGGTCTGGCTGTGATCAGGTCTGTCTGTGATCAGGTCTGCCTGTGATCAGGTCTGGCTGTGATCAGGTCTGTCTGTGATCAGGTCTGCCTGTGATCAGGTCTGGCTGTGATCAGGTCTGCCTGTGATCAGGTCTGGCTGTGATCAGGCCTGGCTGTGATCAGGTCTGTGATCAGGTCTGGCTGTGATCAGGTGTGGCTGTGATCAGGTCTGGCTGTGATCAGGTCTGGCTGTGATCAGGTCTTTTGATCAGGTGTGGCTGTGATCAGGTCTGGCTGTGATCAGGTCTGTGATCAGGTCTGTGATCAGGTCTGGCTGTGATCAGGTCTGTGATCAGGTCTGTGATCAGGTCTGTGATCAGGTCTGGCTGTGATCAGGTCTGTGATCAGGTCTGGCTGTGATCAGGTCTGGCTGTGATCAGGTCTGCCTGTGATCAGGTCTGTGATCAGGTCTGTGATCAGGTCTGTGATCAGGTCTGTGATCAGGTCTGGCTGTGATAGTATATCAGACAGAGGAGAGGAAAATAACGTTCAGCTTTCCCTCTTTCAGGTGCAGTGGCCGTGCATAAATCCCAAATACAAAGTGAAGAAGAAGAACTACAAGAACTCTGGGATCGTTATTCTGAACCAGTGCAAGGTGACTGACGTCTGCATGTTTTTTTTGCTCCATAATTTATGTTTTTCAACCATTTAAGGCTTAAAAACGCCTCGTTTTCTTTTCCTCGCTGCCTGTCTCGTTTTTCTTGGCAGTTGATGTTGGCTTCTGCCTGACGCACTGTTAGAAGAACCA